>NC_134354.1:129705773-129936169 GCF_048569485.1 Anomaloglossus baeobatrachus
AAAAGAACCAAGATGAACAAGTCATGGCTCTCAGAGGACTTTTCTTCCCCTGGCTCATCCAGGGGAGGTGAAAGGCACGCGTATTTTTGAGAGTGCTTCATGCAAAGCATCTTTTTCATCTTGAAAATGGGGGTCAACTGATGACAGTCAAGTGGGATGTGTGTGGCCCAATTAGTGGAAACGAGGGAGACTGTGGTTGGAGTCCCCTCGCTTTTGAAAAAAGAACCAAGATGAACAAGTCATGGCTCTCAGAGGACTTTTCTTCCCCTGGCTCATTCAGGGGAGGTGAAAGGCACGCGTATTTTTGAGAGTGCTTCATGCAAAGCATCTTTTTCATCTTGAAAATGGGGGTCAACTGATGACAGTCAAGTGGGGTGTGTGTGGCCCAATTAGTGGAAGCGAGGGAGACTGTGGTTGGAGTCCCCTCGCTTTTGAAAAAAGAATCAAGATAAACAAGTCATGGCTCTCAGAGGATTTTTCTTCCCCTGGTTCATCCAGGGGAGGTGAAAGGCACGCGTATTTTTGAGAGTGCTTCATGCAAAGCATCTTTTTCATCTTGAAAATGGGGGTCAACTGATGACAGTCAAGTGGGGTGTGTGTGGCCCAATTAGTGGAAACGAGGGAGACTGTGGTTGGAGTCCCCTCGCTTTTGAAAAAAAGAACCAAGATGAACAAGTCATGGCTCTCAGAGGACTTTTCTTCCCCTGGCTCAGCCAGGGGAGGTGAAAGGCACACGTATTTTTGAGAGTGCTTCATGCAAAGCATCTTTTTCATCTTGAAAATGGGGGTCAACTGATGACAGTCAAGTGGGGTGTGTGTGGCCCAATTAGTGGAAACGAGGGAGACTGTGGTTGGAGTCCCCTCGCTTTTGAAAAAAGAACCAAGATGAACAAGTCATGGCTCTCAGAGGACTTTTCTTCCCCTGGCTCATCCAGGGGAGGTGAAAGGCACGCGTATTTTTGAGAGTGCTTCATGCAAAGCATCTTTTTCATCTTGAAAATGGGGGTCAACTGATGACAGTCAAGTGGGGTGTGTGTGGCCCAATTAGTGGAAACGAGGGAGACTGTGGTTGGAGTCCCCTCACTTTTGAAAAAAGAACCAAGATGAACAAGTCATGGCTCTCAGAGGACTTTTCTTCCCCTGGCTCATCCAGGGGAGGTGAAAGGCACGCGTATTTTTGAGAGTGCTTCATGCAAAGCATTTTTTTCATCTTGAAAATGGGGGTCAACTGATGACAGTCAAGTGGGGTGTGTGTGGCCCAATTAGTGGAAATGAGGGAGACTGTGGTTGGAGTCCCCTTTCTGTGTTTTACATGCTTTTAGAAGGGCACGACATGGCTTAGAGCTTGACTTTCAGCATCTGCAAACTGTTGGCTACCGAAATGCTTCCTTTCCAACCTTTTTAACCGAGGATTTTCGAGACCTTATGCCCACTGCAGTGCCCCAAGAGCCGATGCCCAGGCGCCACTCCTTCTCCAACAAAGGCGTGCACGCGCTACACCAGCATGTCGCACCAAACATCACCGCTTCTTTGAGAAGCTGTGTGACAGGGTGCATTTCACCACAGATACTTGGCCCAGTAAGCATGGACAGGGGCGTTACATGTCGCTGACTGGGCAATGGGTTACTATGGGGAGAGATGGAGAAGGGTCTGCTGTACAAGTCTTGCTGTCCCCACGAGTTGTATCAATCCTTCCTCTGTATGTAGAAGTTAATACACTGCTTCTGCCTCCTCAACCTCGTGTGTGTCCTTCACCTCGGCCCAAACCCTGTGTGGTCAGGGCACCCTTCCTTGTAACTGCGCACAAGGAAAACCACACACTTCCTCCTTACTATGCTGGCAGCAGAGCTCAATGCCATCATGCGGTCAAATGTTTACTTTGAAATGTATGGGAAATGTGAGTCACACCGCTGAGAAGTTGTGGACGGTTAGCTCTGGAGACCAAGTTTCATCAATGGTTGTCTCCACTCAACCAGCAGACAGGGAAGGCCGGGTGTGACAATGATGCAAACATGGGTGCGGCCCTTCGCCGTGACAATATGACACACGTGCCTTGTGTGGCTCACGTGTTGAATCTAATTCTCCAGCAGTTTTTAAAACACCATCCCGGCCTACACGGCCTTGTGCAGCGGGCACGCTCGCTATGTGCCCACTTCCATCGTTCGCACACAGCAGCTTAACAACTTTCGTCGCTCCAGAAGTCTTTAGGTCTGGTGGTTAAACGCCTGAAATGCGATGTGCTGACACGCAGGAATTTGAATCTGCACATGTTGCAGCATTTGTGGCAGCACCGCCGAACCCTGCTGCAATACGTTATGACATATAGCCTGGCCTAACTTGATCCAGAGGTGGTGCAGATCACTCTGTTGGAGTGGTGTCAGATCAAGGACCTATGCACCCTTCTACACAGTTTACAAATGTCGACGAAGATGTTTAGCACTGGCAATGCCATTCTCAGCGTGACAATTCTGGTCATCTACATGATAGAGCACACTGTAAGCATTATTCGGAGTCAGGTGTTGGGACAAGAGGAAGGGGAGGAAGTACAGGAGGAGTCATATGCGGAAGGGATAACAAGATCTACGAGGTCCAGATGGTCAGCGGCACCTAGGCGGCAGTCATGGTGGGGGAGAGGGATTAACAAGGGCGCATAGTATCAGCAAAAAGTGTTGAGGAAGGTGCAGGAGCCCATGAAGAAATGGAGGACGAACTGGCGATGGGCATGGAAGACTCAGCAGATAAGTGAGAGCTTGCTCACATTTCGGTTGTGCGAGGTTGGGGGGAGAGGGCAGAGAAAGGAGGCACGATTCTCACCTCTCTACCACCAACACACCAAGGACTTGGTCCTCCTGGATGCACAAGACACATGAGCGCCTTCTTGCTGCACTACCTACAACATGACCATCGGATTGTACGAATTTGAAGTAATGCTAACTACTGGGTTGCTGTTAGGAACCGGCGCCACCATAGCCGCAAGCAGCCTACTGCGGTTCCTGTTGCGCCCAGGCGCCGGCTGCCGTTCTTGGCCGTGCCATGGGTCGTCCAGTTGGCTGTTCCTTCCACCACGTCTAAGTGTTGAGAGGCGGCTAGTGCGCATGCGTGCGTCGATTTACCCCAGCCAGAGTTTAAGCCCGGTGTTTTGCCTAGTGAGCATGCTCAGCCTGTTTGTGTTATGTCTGAGACTAAGTCCTCAGTTCAGGCTACTGAGCATGCTCCCACAATTAACCCTAACAGCCTCTTTGCACAGGTACTTGGACTTCGTGCTGTGTCTAAGTTCTGGGATGTGCCTACTGAGCATGCTCAAACTGATAGTCTGCTTTCTAAGCCTGTTGCTCAGAGGCTAGGTCCGGTAAGGACCTCACTGAGCATGTCCGTGAGGTGGCAGGCCCTGATAGGGCAGAGGGTGTCAGGTGTCCTGATGACGTGGCAACTCCGGACTGGCTCGCAGAGGCCCGCCCCTATGATCTGGCACCTCACCATTGGTCGTCAGACGATGACTGGTGAAGTGTTTGGGGCGTGGCTGCCATGAGGTCATCAATGACGTGGCAGTTCCGGATAGGTCGCATGTGACGTCACTGATGACATGGCACTCTGCTATTGGACATTGGTGGTTCCACCCTGGGTTTGGGGCGGACCCAGGTTATAAAAGGGGCTGGAGACAACATGGAGGTGCGCAGTCTTCATTTAGAGTTCTTGGTGGCATAAGCCTTGTTGGAAGCGGTAGGTAGGGCTAGGCGAACGGTGCCTGTCACGCCAAGATTCGTGGCTCAGCACATCAGGGTCAGGCGCCGTGCTTCCTTGCTGCCGTTCCTGTTGTGCTAGAGCAGTCCAGTGGCGTTAACTGGGCTGCGACTGCTGCGTCACCTGTTCAGTTGTGCCTCCTACGCACACGGACAGAATACCTGTTGCGTTACCTGTCCGAGAGTGCCCTCTACGCACACGGACAGTGTACCTGCTGCGCCACCTGTCCGGTTGTGCCCTCTACGCGCACGGACTGCGCACCCCAGAACCCCTGTGAAGTTAACAGGGTGTTCCTGGATTGGGTGTGTGAACCCTATTATCCTCCTCGGCTTCCCAGTCAAATGCTACTGGTGTGACTACCTGGTTTGACGTGTCCTTTACACACGTGACCAGTCGAGTGGTGGCCAGAAACGCTAATCGAAGGACCGCTCGGCCTGGCGTGTCTTACACACGTGGCCGACAGGGCGCTGTCGCAGCGGTCTTCTCGGTCAACGCTAACTGGTTACCATCCGGACTGACGTGTTGTTACACACGTGGTCGGAGTAGCGTCCGCTCCACCGAAACGCTAACTGGGTTGTCGTCCGGTCTGACGTGTCCCTACACACGTGACCGATTCCTTGAGTTATCTCAGAGCCATCCAGCTCTATAGTCTCCGCCTAACCCACAGGGTGCCAGCAGCTCCATTGCCATCTGGAGCACGGTGGGCCCCGACTGGCGATTGGGATATATACCCCCTGGTCCTAATCCGCTAGTCCCCCCGTAACAGTTGCCACACTGTTAGATCCCCAGTAGAAGACAAAATTTGGCGAAATAATTCCTGCCGTAGAAAGGGACGCACGTAAACAGGAGTATCTGCAGAAAGTGGTACGCAATTTTAGATCTGCTTTTCCACTAAACACCAGTGCTGCACAGAGTGAATCTCAACGCTTTGTCATGGATAGGAGGAAATGGTCTTTTACTTGTCCACATCTGAGGGACCGAGGGCTGGCTGCTGTGCTGAGATGGCATTGAGTACGGTGTCCCTGCAGAGTTGCACTTTTGGTCATATACAAAATGAGTTGAAAAAGGACAGATGCTGGTGGAAAGGGGAACAGGTGTGTTGGAAAGGGGAAAAAAGTTTTTGTCCTTGGGTTTGTTGGTTAAGCAAAAGTAACATTTGCTGAAGAAACACCATCTGTTACGGTGGGACTGGCAGATTTGGATAAGGTGGTATATACTATGTTACCGCTATATAACGAAAATTAATAAGAAAAGACAGAGAAAGGTATATATCCCCATCAGCAGTCAGTGTCCACCATGCTCCCAGATGGAAAAGGAGAGGTTGGCAACTGGAAGGTTAGGTGGAGGATACAGAGCTGTGTGGCTATGAAACTAATAGTAGCCTGAACCGAGTTAGAAGCCACTCGGATCTGGAGACTGGGAGTCCTGTTAGCGTCACAGGGTCCACACGCCCACCCAGCCCAGGAACTCCCTGTTAACATCACAGGGGCCATTGAGTACGCTAACCGTGTGCATTGGGGCCACACCTGTGGACAGCAGACGCATCAGCAGCAGCAGGCCTGTTAATGCCACTGGGCTGCACAAGCAGGACTTGTAGGACAGGAGCTGGTCTTAACCGTTCTGCGTTACCAACTGTGGTGGCGGCCTGCATCGACGCCCTATCCCTGCCTACCTCTGGCCTAAAGCCGCAATGGGTTCAATACATGGAGGTGTGCTCTTTCGGAGCATAATAGAAGACTGCGCACCTCCTTGTTGGCTCCAGCCCGTTTTATAACCTGGGTCCGCCCCAAACCAGGGTGGACCACAATGCACCTCCTGGAGACAAAAGCAGAGTGACACGTCATGAGTGGCATAACTAGCGTCCTATTTGGAACCGTAACTTCAATAATGACCTCATGGCTGCCACGACACAAACACCTCACCAGTCATCGTCTGACCATCAATAATGAGGTGACAAGTCATAGGGGCGGGCCTTTGGAAGCCATTTGAGAGTGGCCTGGCCACATTGTCAGGACACCTGATGCCCTGTGGTCTATATGGGCCCCTCACATCAGGGGCAGGGCCAAAGAGTTCATTACCGGACCTAGTCTCTGATGCAGTAAGTGCCTGAGCATGCTCAGTAGCATGAAATACAGTCTCTGAAAAAAGACTATCAGCTTTAGCATGGTGTCTAGGCACAAAACAGGACTTAGACCCGGCACGGAATGCAAGTACCTGTGCAAAGAGGCTTTTCGCACTAAGTGTGGGAGCATGCGCTGTATCCCGAATGAAGACTTAGCCTCAGGAATGGCACAGTCAGGCTGAGCATACTCACTAGGCGAAACACTGTAGTTAGGCTGCGGCTGGGGTAAATCGGCACACGCATGCGCACTAGCTGCCTCTCCACACTTAGACGTGGAGGAGAAATTGCTGTTCGGGTGTGGACTTGGAGATGCTGTCTATGAACAGAAGGAAAAGCTAAAGGTGTGTGTTACAGCAAGGAGCCACCGCAGAAACACTTCGTTCAATTGTGAGGGGAGTCATTTTGGAGTTTGGTGAGGAGTACCGTAACGCCAGTCAGCAGCATCCTGTGCCACAGACCAACATTCTTACGGTGCTGTCTGTTACACCTCGTGGCTCTCCTGTGGCAAGGAATGAGACAGTCTCCTTGCCTGCCACGAGCGCTCCTGCTCAGCAGCGCCGAAGGTCTGCCAGACTGCGCAGAGTGCAGGAGAAACCTCCTCAGAGAGGCAGCACCAGAGTGACACCTAGTGGTACTCCTGTTGCAAGAGATGAGGCGGTCTCCCATTCCTTGCCTGCCGCAGCTCCTCCTGCTCAGCAGCCTCGAAGGTCTGTGAGGTTGCGCAATGTGCAGAGGTTGCGCAATGTGCAGAGGTTTGCTGTTCAGGGAAGCAGTGAGACTCCCGTTATCTCTACACATTATGAGACCGAGGATCCCGCCTCTATTTCCCAGAGGCAGGAGGGTGAGCATGTGCTATGCTTGGTGGATCCTGATTCGCCCACTGACGTCACACGGCTTGATGACAAGGCTGGTGACGTGGTGAATCCTGACTGGCCAGGCTGGGATGTCGTGGATCCTGATTGGGTCAAGTCCGTCATCTCCGCCTCGCGCCCGCCCTTGGCTGGAGCTACACCTCCTTAAAAGCTCCTCCTGCCATCATGGCGGTGCGCGACCGTCCTTCTATGTTTGGATGTCTGGCAGCGTGCTGCCACGCCACTGCTCAGGCATTATCGTCTTCTGTGGGCTTGGCCCTTGCTGCTTAGGCAGCACCTGGTTTGCAGGCCGTGTCCCTGCCTTGCTGCTCCGGCAGTAGCTCCTTTGACAGGCCGTGTTCCTGTTCCAGGTGAGCTCCTCGAGTCTCCACCGGACTCACCTGGTTATTGAAAGCACACGTGCGTGGGCACCTCTGTGCTACCCTCGTGCCATATTCTCGTGACTTCCACTGGCACACGTGCGTGGGCACCTCTGTGCTTCCCCGTGCAACAGGTACACCGAGCCGTGTGATCCCTGCCATACAACCTTCACGGGTTAGGGCAGACCGGTGTACATAGATCGTCTGTGACATTCCAGACGATCGCTAGCAGCAACCCGCTCACTCTTCACCCACCATAGCAGCGGTCCCTTACACCGCACAGTGGACCTTGACCGGCGGAAGCTGTCCATTCCCCATCTTGGCACGCTTCCCCGGGTCCTCCTCGTAACATTACGGTCGCGCCAAAGGTCTGGCTATGGCTGAAGAGCAGCAGCAGTTGCTGCGTTATGTGCAGCAGTTGGAATCACGATTGGCAGCAGTGGAGCAGTCTTCCTCCGACAAGACTACTCTGACGACAGTCGCCACCCAGGCGGCTACCCAGGCTGTGCTATTGGGCGGAAGATCTCCTCGCCTTGCGCTTCCAGAGCACTTTAGCGGGGACAGCTCCGAGTGCCGTGGCTTTATAAACCAGGTCACCACCTACTTAGAGCTGTCCGCGACTCTTTACGCTACCGAGAAGGCGAAGGTAGCCTTCGTCCAGTCCCTGCTCACAGGCAGAGCGCTGAAGTGGTCCACGCCGTTGTGGGAGCACGGAGATCGGGTGGTGAATAACTTAGCAGCCTATCTTGGGGCCATGAGAATGATGTTCCTCGGGCCTCAAGTCATCCACGACTCCGCGCTGCGCCTCCTACGACTTTGGCAAGGGTCCGCTTCAGTCGGGGACTTTGCCGTACACTTTAGGACACTTGCCACAGAGCTGGACTGGCCGGATAAGGTCCTTGTCCCTGTGTTCTGGGAGGGCCTGGCGGGGTTCGTCAAAGACGCACTGGCCACGCGTGAGGTGCCTGCTACTTTAGAGTCCTTGATTGTGGTTGCCTCTCGCATAGACATCCGCCAGGCGGAGCGGAGGCTCGAGGTCTCTTCAGTACCCACGTCCTCAAGGCCTAAAAAGCGTCTGGCTTCCGTTTTTCACCAGACAGGTCTCCCAGCCAGCTCTGTAGGCGACTCCGTGGAGTCAATGGAGGTGTCCAAAGCGGTCTCCTCTACCCCAGGTTCTCGGTCTGGTGTCATCTGCTTTTCCTGTGGGCAGAGGGGACACATAGCTACCCGATGTCCCAAACCGTCGGGAAAAGACAGCGTCTAGTTTCTATCAGAGGGGGGACTCTAGACGCTACCTCTCCCTCTAGGTTGACTATCAGCGCCCAGTTGCAGTTCGGCACTACTCTCTTCTCTGCCCTGGCTTGCTTGGACTCAGGCGCTGAAGGCAATTTTATCTCGACCTCCCTGGCAACCCGATACTCAGTTCCCCTGGTTCTGTTGCCCAAGCCACTCAGGGTCCGGGTAGTCGACGGGTCCATACTACTCGATCCTATCACCCAGATCACTATCCCTCTCAGGATGGATGTACCACCGGGACACCATGAGCAGGTGTCCTTCCTGGTGCTTCCAGGGGGGACGGATGAGATCCTACTGGGCCTTCCCTGGTTGAGACAGCATGCTCCTATACTCAACTGGGCAACAGGGGAGATCTCATCCTGGGCAGGATCCTGTAGAGAGCACCTCGTGACTACCGAACCACCCGCTACCATTAGGTCGGTTGGGTCCTCAGAGAATACAGGGGGGCCGGGTTTACCGACACCTTATGAGGCCTATAGGGATGTCTTTTCAAAAAGGGCCGCAGATACTCTTCCTCCCCACCGGCCATATGATTGCCGAATAGACCTGAAGCCAGGCTCCGAGCCCCCTAGGGGCAGAGTGTATCCACTCTCTGCTCCAGAGATGGAGGCTATGTCCAAATATATTCAGGACAGCCTGGCGAAGGGGTTCATTCGCAAGTCTATTTCACCGGCTGGTGCAGGGTTCTTTTTTGTGCAGAAGAAGGAAGGGGATCTGCGCCCCTGTATCGATTACAGGGGATTAAATGCAATCACGATCAAGAACAAATACCCTTTGCCCCTCATTACTGAGCTATTTGATCGATTCCGCGGGGCAAAGGTCTTCACAAAGCTGGATCTACGCGGGGCGTATAATCTAGTGCGAGTCCGAAAGGGCGATGAGTGGAAGACCGCCTTTAACACCAGGGACGGTCACTACGAGTATCTAGTAATGCCCTTCGGACTCTGCAATGCCCCCGCCGTATTTCAAGACTTTGTGAATGACATTTTCCGGGATTTGTATCTTTCCGTGGTTGCATACCTGGATGACATTCTTATCTTCTCACCCGATCTTACCACCCATCGGAGGGATGTCATCCGAGTACTTAAGAGGCTCCGCACCCATTCGCTATATGCTAAGCTGGAAAAGTGCGTTTTTGAACGGGAATCCTTGCCGTTCCTGGGGTACATCGTGTCCAGTCAGGGGTTAGCAATGGATCCGGGGAAGTTGGAGACAGTGATGAACTGGCCTGAGCCCCGCTCGCTGAAGGCGATCCAGCGATTCTTGGGGTTTATCAATTATTATCGCCAGTTCATTCCCAACTTCTTGACGGTGGCAGCACCCATCATTGCCCTTACCCGCAAGGGCGCTAATCCCAAAGCATGGACACAAGAAACGGTAGAGGCATTTCACTCTCTCAAAACTCACTTCTCCAGAGCTCCCATCCTTCATCGTCCAGACATCTCCAAACCCTTCCTACTGGAGGTAGACGCCTCTTCGGTCGGTGCAGGTGCAGTCCTGTACCAGAAAAACGAACGAGGAAGGAAGCATCCTTGTTTCTTTTTCTCCAAGACCTTTTCTCCGGCCGAGAGGAACTACTCCATAGGGGATAGGGAGTTACTGGCGATGAAACTAGCATTCCAGGAATGGCGGCATCTCCTGGAGGGTGCGAAGCATCCATTTGAGGTATATTCTGACCACAAAAACCTCACATACCTCCAGACAGCACAACGCCTGAACCCAAGGCAGGCCCGTTGGTCTTTATTCTTCTCCCGGTTCCGCTTTATTATCCGCCACCTGGCCGGTGAGAAGAACGTACGGGCCGATGCCTTGTCACGTTGTATGGTTGTGTTGGAGGAGGACGAGGAGGAGCCTCGTCTTATACTACCCCCGGACAGCTTGAGGATGGTCACTCCCACTTCTTTGGACCAGGTGCCACCTGGCAAAACCCTCGTTCCCCCTGAACTACAGAACGAGGTGCTATCGTGGGCCCATGCCTCCAAGGTGTCGGGGGTCACTTTGGGGTCAAAAGGACCAGAGACCTGGTGACCAGGCATTATTGGTGGCCGAGACTACCCCAGGACGTACAGGAGTATGTGGGAGCCTGTATGTCGTGTGCTCGGAATAAGCCGTCCCTACAGAGACCGGCAGGTCTTCTTCACCCACTGCCAGTGCCGGATCGTCCCTGGGAAGTGGTAGGGATGGACTTCCTGGGAGATCTGCCCAAGTCAGCAGGGCACAAGGTCGTATGGGTCATCACGGACCACTTCTCTAAAATGGTCCACTTGGTGCCTCTCCCACGACTCCCGACGTCACGTGCTCTCGCCACCTTGTTCATTCGGCATGTATTTAGGTTGCATGGCATGCCTGACAAGGTGGTGAGCGACCGGGGTCCCCAGTTCGCGTCTCGCTTCTGGAGAGAGCTCTGTAAGCTCCTGCAGATAGAGCTGAACATCTCCTCCGCATACCATCCCGAGACCAATGGACTAGTGGAGAGGACTAATCAAACCTTGGTAACTTACCTCCGCCATTTTATCTCCGCGCATCACGACAACTGGGCTAACCTCCTTCCTTGGGCCGAATTTGCCATTAACAATTCGGTCCATGAATCCTCTGGCCAGACTCCGTTCCTACTCAATAACGGACAACATCCCAGAATCCCGGTTCCGATGCCCATTACGTCACCCGATACTAGAGTGGAGGATTGGGCGACCAAGGCCCGGGAGATCTGGGATGACACCCAAGAGGCTCTTAAGAGGGCTAAAGACCGGATGGTGACAACGGCTGATGTCCGCCGTCGCCCTGCACCATCCTTCGCCCCTGGTGACCTAGTATGGCTGTCCTCTAAGAATGTTAACCTACGGGTACAGGCAGCCAAATTCGCCCCTAGGTATCTGGGTCCGTTTAAGGTACTACAGCAGGTAAACCCGGTGGCATACCGACTCCAGCTCCCTCCACGCTGGGCTATAGCCAACACCTTTCACGTGTCCCTCCTGAAACCCGTACGACTTAATAAATTCTCGGGGTCCCTGCCGGCTCAAACAGACTCCCTGTCCGACGACCCTGAGGTGGCAAAAATTGTGGAGACAAAAGTCATACAGGGCAAGAGGTACTACCTCGTGGAGTGGGCCGGTCGTGGTCCGGAGCATAGATCCTGGGAGTTGGAGGATCATATCCGCGCCCCGGGGTTGATAGCGGCCTTCGAGCACGGGCAGGGGGGGGGGGCTAGACGGGGAGGGTAATGTTACACCTCGTGGCTCTCCTGTGGCAAGGAATGAGACAGTCTCCTTGCCTGCCACGAGCGCTCCTGCTCAGCAGCGCCGAAGGTCTGCCAGACTGCGCAGAGTGCAGGAGAAACCTCCTCAGAGAGGCAGCACCAGAGTGACACCTAGTGGTACTCCTGTTGCAAGAGATGAGGCGGTCTCCCATTCCTTGCCTGCCGCAGCTCCTCCTGCTCAGCAGCCTCGAAGGTCTGTGAGGTTGCGCAATGTGCAGAGGTTTGCTGTTCAGGGAAGCAGTGAGACTCCCGTTATCTCTACACATTATGAGACCGAGGATCCCGCCTCTATTTCCCAGAGGCAGGAGGGTGAGCATGTGCTATGCTTGGTGGATCCTGATTCGCCCACTGACGTCACACGGCTTGATGACAAGGCTGGTGACGTGGTGAATCCTGACTGGCCAGGCTGGGATGTCGTGGATCCTGATTGGGTCAAGTCCGTCATCTCCGCCTCGCGCCCGCCCTTGGCTGGAGCTACACCTCCTTAAAAGCTCCTCCTGCCATCATGGCGGCGCGCGACCGTCCTTCTATGTTTGGATGTCTGGCAGCGTGCTGCCACGCCACTGCTCAGGCATTATCGTCTTCTGTGGGCTTGGCCCTTGCTGCTTAGGCAGCACCTGGTTTGCAGGCCGTGTCCCTGCCTTGCTGCTCCGGCAGTAGCTCCTTTGACAGGCCGTGTTCCTGTTCCAGGTGAGCTCCTCGAGTCTCCACCTGACTCACCTGGTTATTGAAAGCACACGTGCGTGGGCACCTCTGTGCTACCCTCGTGCCATATTCTCGTGACTTCCACTGGCACACGTGCGTGGGCACCTCTGTGCTTCCCCGTGCAACAGGTACACCGAGCCGTGTGATCCCTGCCATACAACCTTCACGGGTTAGGGCAGACCGGTGTACATAGATCGTCTGTGACATTCCAGACGATCGCTAGCAGCAACCCGCTCACTCTTCACCCACCATAGCAGCGGTCCCTTACACCGCACAGTGGACCTTGACCGGCGGAAGCTGTCCATTCCCCATCTTGGCACGCTTCCCCGGGTCCCCCTCGTAACAGCTGTCTATACTACTTACCGTGAGAGGAGCGTAAAGTCTGTATTTCTGGCAATTGGACATCACAGTACCTGGGTACGGTAAGCTGTGCCCAGACAATAATGGGGCACGCAACACTTTGTTTTATTAGCAAAACACATATCTGTTCTGGGTAGGCCAACTATTTATAGACAATAAGGCGGGCTTTGCACGTTGCAACATCGGTAACAATGTGTTACCGATGCTGCCGCGATAGTCCCGCCCCCGTCGCACGTTCGATATATAGTGAAAGCTGCCGTAGCGATTATTATCGCTACGGCAGCTTTACACACACATACCTGCCGTGCGACGTCCCTCTGGCCGGCGACCCGCCTCCTTCCTTAGGGGGCGGGTTGTGCGGCGTCACAGTGACGTCACACGGCAGGCGGCCAATTGAAGTGGAGGGGCGGAGATGAGCAGGATGTAAACATCCCGCCCACCTCCGTCCTTCTCATTGCAGCCGGCGGCAGGTAAGGTGAAGATCCTCGCTCCTGCGGCTTCACACACACCGATGTGTGCTGCCGCAGGAGCGAGGAACAACATCGCACCTGTCGCTGCCCCGGCATTATGGAAATGTCGGAGGCTGCAGCGATGATACGATAACGACGCTTTTGCGCTCGTTCATCGTATCATCTAGGATTTACACACTACGACATCGCAAGTGACGCCGGATGTGCGTCACTTTCGATTTGACCCCACTGACATCGCACCTGCGATGTCGTAGTGTGCAAAGCCGCCCTAAGACTTGCTGCCTCTGCACTGTCAAATTGTCACGTACAGTTTAAATCATAGAGGGACAGCGACACATGTTTGCATTGACTGTTGATTTTCAAGATTTCCATGACTGTGTTGCAGAGCTGTGTGGTTTGCATTCACACTGTTATCATCTGCCTTATCTGTGAGGCTTCAGCTAACAAGGGTATTCAGGGGGGGTAATGTGTTTTGTCTATGTTTACGTAGATAACTGGGAAGCTCTTGTGATGCGCCACTGGTAAGTCGTGTTCGCACACACACACACACACACACGCACAAACACACAATTACTGCTACGCAGAGGGATTAGCAGGTAGTAGGCAACAGAATAGATTGTTCAAATATTTAAATTGTATGCATGGTTCTTATTGTTTGTTTTGGTAAAGTTAAACAATCATTTATCAACCCAACTGACTAGAGTCCTTTTCCTGTTGCCTGGTTTTGCTGCATACTGGGGAGCCCACCCTGTACACGACTTAAAATGAAGCATAAGTCGCAATGTGAATTTCACTGTGCTACAATACGGCCTAGCGTGCCTGTGCAACCACCGCCTGCCCCATCAAGTGCATCTGCGTGCTCTTCCTCCTCTGTGACTGTGGGGACAGCAGTCTCACATGGTTTTTCACACTGAACTTCCACCCCTTTACACGCAACAGGGAGTGTGATTGGCAGGTCATCACTTGTTTTGGAAGTGGAAACAGATGGTATTGTTGAGCTGTCAGACATCGATAAAACCAACATTGGATGCAGGCTACATTATATCCACACCTGCACCTTCGTCACAGATTGGCTGGACTACCTGCATTTAATAATTGCATTCCAGAAATGGAAAGGAGTGTAGAATGCAATGTGTTGTACCTTGCTTGGCAGCAAAGGAACACTAACTTGGTATTACAGACAATTTTAGGAAGGCAGAAAAAGAGTCAGCTCTTTAAGCAAATTAAATAGCGTTGCAAAAGTGGACAGGTGGGTACAGTGGCCGTGTTCTGTGGGTACCAGGACAGTAAAGGAAGCCTCACTTTCTATCCCTCCGAATAATCAAATGCAGCAAGGAATTCCCTGAGTTTGCTATAAAATTAGCGTAGCAAAATGTGCATGAGGGTGTCATGCAGAGGTGCTGCAAATAGATTTGCACCAGTGGGGCACTAATGGAGTACAACAGCCACTTCTTGTATGCCACTAAATGGCAGCATTTTTTGCTATTATTATAGCTTATTAAAAACAGAGCAGAAGGGTGTCATGCAGAGGTGCTGCACATAGATTTGCACCAGTGGGGCACTAATGGAGTACAACAGCCACTTCTTGTATGCCACTAAATGGCAGCATTTTTTGCTATCATTATAGCTTATTAAAAACAGAGCAGGAGGGTGTCATGCAGAGGTGCTGCACATAGATTTGCACCAGTGGGGCACTAATGGAGTACAACAGCCACTTCTTGTATGCCACTAAATGGCAGCATTTTTTGCTATTATTATAGCTTATTAAAAACAGAGCAGGAGGGTGTCATGCAGAGGTGCTGCACATAGATTTGCACCAGTGGGGCACTAATGGAGTACAACAGCCACTTTTAGGATGCCACTAAGTTTCCTCAGTGTTTGCTAGTATAATGGCTTAGTAACAATGAGTTTGAGTGTTCAAAGGGCAGGAGGGTACAGTGGCAGGGTTGTGGGTCTGGGTAGAGGAAAGGAAGCCTCCCTTTCTATCCCTCCTAATGGGGAAATGCAGCGAGGAAATCCCTGACCTTAGCTACACAGACGCTGTCATCTTGTGTAGCTGTTAAAATCTGTTTTCACTGCCCTGACTGTCACCTATGGCTCTGACCCTGCCGGTATTAGCCCTTAGAAGGGCTGAAAGAAACTTCTATCCCTATTCTGTATAGCGCTGTGTATAAAGCATACACAGCAGTATCGGAGACAGGAGCTACGCCAGCGGTGACTGACACCCAGACGCAGAAGAGATAATGGCGTCCGGACGGGCAGATACTCGTTTTTATAATGCAGGGACATGTGACATGGACATCCTATCACACATGCCGTTGCTTCTCTGGCTAAAAGTCCACTTAGCTGTGTGTGTGTCTGGGATTGGCTGACATGCTGGCCCGCCCCACTACACACGCGCGCTTAGGGAAGGAAGACAAGTTAAAAAAAAAAAAAATTATCCAAACAGCAGTGATCTGAATTCGCTGTTCCCGCACACTATACACTGAAATTTCATAATAGTGTGAGTCACAGAGTGACTTACACTATTACAGCGGAAAGCCAGCTAGTAATTAGCTTGTCTTTTTGCTGCTAGAACCGTTCTCGAACGTATCTAGAACTATCAAGCTTTAGCAAAAAGCTCGAGTTCTAGTTCGATCTAGAACAGCCCCCAAAATCACTCGAGCCGCGAACTGGAGAACCTCGAACCGCGCTCAACTCTACCTATGACTCAAACAAAACTGTCCCCACTGTCAAGCATTGAGGTGAAAACATTATGTTTTTGGTGTGTTTCTCTGCTGAGGTCACAGGACTACTTCACGGCATCAATGGGACAATGGATGGAGCCATGTACCGTAAAATCCTGTGTGACAGCCTCCTTCCCTCCACCAGTACATTAAAAATGGGTCGTGGCTGGGTCTTTCAGCATGATAATGACCCAAAACATACTGCCAAGACAACAAAGGAGTGGCTCAAAAATAAGCACATTAATGTCATGGATAGAGTTGAGCGCGGTTCATGGTTTGTGGTTCTCCAGTTCGCGGTTCGAGTGATTTTGGGGGCTGTTCTAGATCGAACTAGAACTCGAGCTTTTTGCTAAAGCTCGATAGTTCTAGTTACGTTCGAGAACAGTTCTAGCAGCAAAAAGCCAAGCTAATTTCTAGCTGGCTTTCTGCTGTAATAGTGTAAGTCACTCTGTGACTCACACTATTATGAAATTTCAGCGTATAGTGTGCAGGAACAGCGCATTCAGATCACTGCTGCTGGGATAATGGCGATAGCCATTTTTTTTTTTCCCTTGTCTTCCTTCCCGAAGCGTGCGTGTAGTGGGGCGGGCCAGCATGTCAGCCAATCCCAGACACACACACAGCTAAGTGGACTTTTAGCCAGAGAAGCAGCGGCATGTGTGATAGGATGTCCATGTCTCATGTCCCTGCATTATAAAAACGGGTATCTGCCCGTCCGGACGCCATTATCTGCCTTCTGCGTCTGGGTGTCAGTCACCACTGGCATAGCTACTGTCTCCGATACTGCTGTGTTTGCTCTACACACAGCGCTATACAGAATAGGGATAGAAGTTTCTATTAGCACTTGTAAGGGCTAATAACAGCAGGCTCAGAGCCATAGGTGACAGTCAGGTCCGCGGAAACAGATTTTAACAGCTACAGAAGATAACAGCGTCTGTGTAGCTAAGGTCAGGGACTTTCTCGCTGCATTTACCCATTAGGAGGGATAGAAAGTGAGGCTTCCTTTCCTGTACACTGACCCACAACCCTGCCACTGTACCCTCCTGCCCTTTGCACACTCAAGCTCATTGTTACTAAGCCATTATACTAGCAATCACTGAGTAAACTTAGTGGCATCCTAAAAGTGGCTGTTGGACTTCCATTATTGTCCCACTGGTGCAAAGCTATTTGCAGCACCACTGCATTGCACACTCAAGCTCATTGTTACTAAGCCATTATACTAGCAAATACTGAGTAAACTTAGTGGCATCCTAAAAGTGGCTGTTGGACTTCCATTATTGTCCCACTGGTGCAAAGCTATTTGCAGCACCACTGCATTGCACACGCAAGCTCATTGTTACTAAGCCATTATCCTAGCAAACACTGAGTAAACTTAGTGGCATCCTAAAAGTGGCTGTTGGACTTCCATTATTGTCCCACTGGTGCAAAGCTATTTGCAGCACCACTGCATTGCACACTCAAGCTCATTGTTACTAAGCCATTATACTAGCAAACACTGAGTAAACTTAGTGGCATCCTAAAAGTGGCTGTTGGACTTCCATTATTGTCCCACTGGTGCAAAGCTATTTGCAGCACCACTGCATTGCACACTCAAGCTCATTGTTACTAAGCCATTATACTAGCAAACACTGAGTAAACTTAGTGGCATCCTAAAAGTGGCTGTTGGACTTCCATTATTGTCCCACTGGTGCAAAGCTATTTGCAGCACCACTGCATTGCACACTCAAACTCATTGTTAAGAAGCCATTATACTAGCAAACACTAGCAAACACCAGCTCTGAAGTCTCCATCTGCCCTGCACAGTATGGTGTAACTGAGATGGCTGAGTCTGCAGAGCTGTTCAGTCACACTATAGCCTGGGAATCAGAGGTGTGCTCCCAAGCTACAGTGAGTACAGACCAGGAAATGGTCTGCAGTGATGCCCAGAACCTTTGTGACTCTGTTTCAGGCTGTGAGGACCAAGTTTCTAAGCATAATGTTGACCCTTATTCACAAACTGTAACACCTGTTGTTATAGACAATGAGGAACATACTGATGACGATAAGACGCAGATACCAGATTGGGATGACAACTTAAATATTCGGTCAGGGCAAGAAGAGGCTCGGTCTGAGGATGAGGGGAGTGCAAACACAACAATTGATGAGGAAGTTGTAGATCCCACCTACTGTCAACCCACAGTCAGGCACTCGAGGAGGTCAACAGAGGCGGTGGAGGAGGATGCAACTGACGACGAAGTTACCTTGTGCCTTCCTGGACAGAGTCGGAGTACTGGTAGCACGTCTACAACTGCATCCTCAGCCACCACTGTGCCTTTGAGCACTAGTCGGGGTGGATCAGCAGGTCACATGCCCTCTAAGCCTTGCCTAGCCTGGTCTTTTTTTTGACATAGCAAAAGATCGCCCAAATTATGTGATCTGTAAAATTTGTCATCATTCTGTTAGTAGAGGTCAAAACCTCAGCAGTTTGACAACTTCTTCCATGAATCGTCATATGAATAAATATCATAGGTCCCAGTGGGAAGTTCACTGTGCTGCAATGCGGCCTAGCGGAGTGAACCATCCACCGCCTGCCCCTTTCAGTGCATCCGCGCGCTCTTCATCTTCTAGGACTGTGGGGACAGCTGTCACACCTGATTTTCCATGCACAACTTCCACCACTGTAACCGCAACAGGCAGTTTGCTTGGTAGGTCGTCAGTTGGTTTGGAAGGGGAAACAAGTGCGTGTGTACAGCTTTCTCAGACATCGATAGCACCAACGTTGGATGAAGGCAACATCATGTCTACGCATGCACTTTCCTCACAAACCTGCATGTTTCCAGGGCACCCTACTCAACACCGTCTACACACAGCAGCCAGATCTCTGTCCCTCAGATGTGGACAAATAAAAGGCCATTTCCTGCGACCCATGACAAAGCTAAGAGGTTGACTTTATCCCTCTGTAAGCTCTTGGCTACCGAAATGCTGCCTTTCCGCCTGGTGGACACACAGGATTTTAGAGACCTTATGTCTGTCGCTGTGCCCCAGTACCAGATGCCCAGTCGCCACTACTTCTCTAAGAAAGGTGTGCCTGTGCTACACCAGCATGTCACACACAACATCACCGCTTCCTTGAGAAACTCTGTATGTGAACGGGTGCATTTCACCACCGATACTTGGACCACTAAGCATGGACAGGGACGTTACATGTCGCTGACAGGGCACTGGGTAACTATGGTGATAGATGGTGAAGGGTCTGATGCACAAGTCTTGCCGTCCCCACGACTTGTGTGTCAATCATCTGTCTGTCCAAGTTCCGCCACTGCTTCTGCCTCCTCCACCTCATCTGGGTCCTCCACCTCCGCCCCAAGCCTGCCTGGTCAGGCCACCAGCGTTCTAACTGCGCAGAAGGAATCACGCACCCCTCATTACTATGCTGGCAGCAGAGCGCAATGGCATCAGGCGGTCTTTAGCTTGAAATGTCTTGGAAATAAGAGTCACACAGCGGCTGAGTTGTGGGCAGCTCTGGAGACTGAGTTTGGTAAATGGTTGTCTCCACTCAACCTGCAACCTAGTAAGGCCGTGTGCAACAATGCTGAAAACCTGGGTGCGGCCCTTCGCCTGGGCAAGGTGACACACGTGCCTTGTATGGCTCACGTGTTGAACCTTGTTGTCCAGCAATTTTTAACACACTATCCCGGCCTAGATGGCCTTCTGAACAGGGCACGAAAACTGTCTGCTCTCTTCCGCCGTTCAACCACCGCTGCTGAGCGACTTGCATCACTCTAGAAGTCTTTCGGCCTGCCGGTTCATCACCTGAAACGCGATGTGCCGACACGCTGGAGTTCTACTCTCCACATGTTACAGCGACTGCGGCAGCACCGTCGAGCCCTGATGCAATACGTCATGACATATAGCCTGGGCCAACGAGATGCAGAGGTGGGGCAGATCACCCTGATGGAGTGGTCTCAGATCAAGGACCTATGCACCCTTCTGCACAGTTCCGACATGGCGACGAATATGTTTAGCGCTGACAATGCCATTATCAGCATGACATTTCCAGTCATTTACATGCTGGAGAACACGCTAAATACTATTCTGTGTCAGGGGGTGGAACAACAGGAAGGGGAGGAACTACAGGAGGATTCATATACGCAAGAGACAACAACATCACCAAGGTCCAGATGTTCATCATCACCAACGCGGCAGGCATGGGACCATGGGGGACAGGGATCAACAAGGGCGCATGGTAGCAGGCGAAATGTTGAGGAAGGTGCAGGAGAACATGAAGAAATGGAGGACAAACTGTCCATGGACATGGAAGACTCAGCGGATGAGGGAGACCTTGGTCAAATTTCAGTTGAAAGAGGTTGGGGGGAGATGTCAGAGGAAGAAAGAACGGTTAGCACCTCTATGCCACAAACACAGCGTGGACTTGGTCCGCATGGCTGCGCAAGACACATGAGCGCCTTCTTGTAGCACTTCCTCCAACATGACCCTCATATTGTCAGAATTAGAAGTGATGATGACTACTGGCTTGCCACACTATTAGATCCCCAGTACAAGTCCAAATTTTGACAACTTTGATAACTTGACAAATATGGGACGGTCTCGTCATCTTCAACAGTCTACCCGTACCAGCAGCATCGTATCTGGTGCTGGTAACAGCAATTTTATTGAATCTTTTCAGAATTTTTTTAGACCATCCTTTGCAAGGCCACCAGAGACAACAAGTCTCTGACACATAGTCAACGGCTGGAGAGGATGATACAGGAGTATCTCCAAATGAACATCGATGCCATGACTTTGCAAATGGAGCCTTGCTCATTTTGGGCTTCAAATCTTGAAAAATTGCCAGAGCTCTCCACTTACGCATTGGAGATCTTGTCGTGTCCAGCTGCCAGCGTTGTCTCTGAACGTGTCTTCAGTGCTGCTGGGTGTGTGCTGACAGATAAGTGCCTTTGAGGGTGGTTTCTAGGTGTTTTTATGTGTTTGTGATTGCCTCCCATTGTTTCCTATGCGGTTCGAGTGTTTCACTGAACCGGTTCGCCGAACCGAACTCGAACGAGACCTCCGTTCGGTGAACCGAACTCGAGCCGAACCACGGCCGGTTCGCTCATCTCTAGTCATGGAGTAGCCTAGCCAGTCTCCAGACCTTAATCCCATAGAAAACTTATGGAGGGAGCTGAAGCTCCGAGTTGTGAAGCAACAGCCTCAAAATCTTAATGATTTAGAGATGATCTGCAAAGAAGAGTGGACCAAAATTCCTCCTGACATATGCGCAAACCTCATCATCAACTACAAAAAAGTATGACTGCTGTGCTGCCAACAAGGGGTTTGCCACCAAGTATTAAGTCTTGCTTGCCAAAGAGATCAAATATTTATTTCTCTCTGCAAAATGCAAATAAATTTATATAATTTATACGTGATTTTCTGGGTTTTCTTTTGGATATTCTATCTCTCACTGTTAAAATTAACATACCCTTAAATTTATAGACTGTTCATTAGGAGTGATCGAATACCTCAAATATTCAGCTTCGTGAATATTTGCCGAATAGGTCACCACTATTCAACTATTCACGAATTTTCGATGTGCAATGTAAGTCTATGGGAAACCTGAATAACAACTATTCGGAACTATTCGGGCTTCCCATAGACTTATATTACGCATCGAATATTCGCATAGTGGCGACCTATTCGTCGAATATTCGCGAAGCCGAATATTTGAGGTATTCGATCATCTCTACTGTTCATGTCTTTGTCAGTGGGAAAACTTACAAAATCAGCAAGTGATCAAATAATTATTTCCTTAAGTGTGTGTGTGTGTGTGTGTGTGTGTGTGTATATATATATATATATATATATATATATATATATATATATATACAGTATATATATATAGTACAGATCAAAAGTTCGGACACGCCTTCTTATTCAAAGAGTTTTCTTTATTTTCATGGCTCTGAAAATTGTAGATCTATATATATATATATATATATATATATATATATATATATATATATAGATATATATATATATATATATATATATAGATAGATAGATAGATAGATAGATATGTATATATACAGAAGAAAGGAGAAGTAAATTGCCAGGATATCTGCTTTGAATACTAATAAAATGTGATTTGATTGTTATTTAAGTCACAATTATAGATAGACACAATCTAGCTAATCCTTTAATACACAAACATTACTAGTGTTCATGCTGTTTGATTAGAATACAGAATAAACATTCAAAGTGCAAATAGAAAGTAAGTGAACCTGTGACTTTTCTAATTGCAAATTGAAAAGATATTCCCAAAAAATAGTCACTGTGAACCATGTGTCAAGGCAAGACTGGTATAGACACACATGAAGCTGAAATAAGGCTACAAAAGCACTAGACAAATTGTCTACAAATGTTGAAAATTCAGGATTGTTGCTACTCTAATTGGCAGTGGGCATCCTGTTGGCACAGAATATGACTGTTCAAACCAAGTAGAGGTGCTCAGTACAAACATTTACAGTTGAAATGAGAAGTTTACATACACTATCTAAAAAGACCCATCTGCATGTTTTTCTCACTAACTGAAATAAAATCAAAATAAACCTTTCCCATTTTAGGTCAATTAGGATTACCAAAATTATTTATATTTGCCAAATGCCAGAATAATGAGAGAGAGAGAGAATGTTTTAAGACATTTTTATTACTTTCTGCAAAGTCAAAAGTTTACGCAAACTAAAAGTAGTATGCCTTCAAACAATATGAGACAGCCCATATGGTGATCAAAGAGAAGAGACGAAAGGCACTCCCCGGGTTGCTCAAAAAAGGGAAGCCGTTTATTCAACCATTAGGTCAGGGGGAAAGGAGTGAGGGAGGGGGTACACACAGTCTGCCAGATGACGGCCGTTTCGCGTCTAATAATGACACTTCCACAAGTGGTGGACTGTGTGTACCCCCTCCCTCACTCCTTTCCCCCTGACCTAATGATTGAATAAACGGCTTCCCTTTTTTGAGCAACCCGGTGAGTGCCTTTCGTCTCTTCTCTTCGGTTACTTATGGACTGACACTTTGAATTGAGCACCGCGGTTTCTGCTCTGTGGATTTACTGCCATATAGTGCGGTCACAAGATTGGACTGGCAATTACTAAACAGCTGATTCACTGAATAGTGCCCAGTTTTTCCTTCTTTTTTGCTCTTGTAGCCCATATGATAATGTCTTGTCTTTGGAACCAACTGATAGGTTTATTGGCAACATCTGAGTTAATTAGTGACACACCTGTGGTTGTATTTTAATAAACACATGAAACATACTACTTTTTGTGTAGCATCATGGGAACGTCAAAATAAATTAGGTAAGATCTCAGGAAGAGAATGGTGGACTTGCACAAGTCTGGTTCATGGTTGGGTACAAGTTCAAGATACCTGAAGGTGCCTCATTCAACTGTCCAAACAATTATACGCAAGTACAAACAAGATGGGAATGTCCAGCCACCATACCGCTCAGGAAGAAGATGGGTTCTGTGTACCAGAAATGAATGTGATTGGGTCAGACATGTACATATCAACCCAAGAACAAAAGCAAAAAGCCTTGTGAAGTTGCTGGCGGAAGATGGTAAGAGTGTGTCATTAGCTACAGTGAACCAAGTACTGTATCATCATGGACTGAAAAGCCAATCTGCCAGGAAGAAGCCATTACTCCAAAAGCATCATTAAAAAGCCAGATTAATGTTTGCAAATGCACACAGGAACAAAGACCTTAATTTTTGGAGACATGTCCTGTGGTCTGACGAATCTAGAATTGAACTGTTTGGCCATAATGAACATTGTTACATTTAGAGGAAAAAAAGAGAAGCTTTGAAGCCTAAGAACACCATCCTAACTGTGAAACACGGCGGTGGTAGCATCATGTTGTGGGATTGTTTTGCTGCAGAAGGGACTGGTGCACTTCACAAAATAGATGGCATCATGAGGAAAGAACATTATGTGGCAATATTTAAGCAATATCTCACGACATCAGCCAGAAACATTAAGTTTGGGAAGAAATAAGTCTTCCAAATGGACAATGACCTGAAGCATACTGCCAAACTGGTACAAAGTGGCTTAAGGATAACAAAGTCAATGTTTTGGAGTGGCCATCCCAAAGTCCTGATCTGATTGAGATCAGTTTTGCCACGAGAAATGAGTCCAAATTCCTACCACATTTATGAAAAGCTTGTGGAAGGAGATCCAAAACGTTTCATCCAAGTCATACAGTTTAAGGGCAATGATACCAAATACTAATGAAATGTATGTGAACTTTTGACTTTGCAGAAAGTACTAAAAATGCCTTAAACCATTCTCTCTCTCTCTTTTCATAATCCTAATTGACCTAAAACGGGAAAAGTTTATTCTGATTTCATGTCAGATAGTGAGAAAAACATGCACATGTGTCTTTTGAGATAGTGTATGTAAACTTCTGGTTTCAACTGTATGTGACAGAGCATCTAATATTCCTGAGATCCCCCAGAAAACTTCCCCCTCCTGGATGAGATTTTCTATGTAACAATATTTGTGTATTTAATTTTATTTGGGTAAATTCAGACGGATTTCAGCTGTTTTTACTCTACCATAGTTTTGATGGCTGCTCACTCTAAGGGCGGCTTTGCACATTGCAACATCGCACGTGCGATGTCGGTGGGCTCAAATCGAAAGTGATGCACATCCGGCGTCACTTTCGACATCGTAGTGTGTAAATCCTAGATGATACGATGAACGAGCGTAAAAGCGTCGTTATCGTATCATCGGTGTATTCTCACCTTTCCATAATGCCGGTGCCGCGACAGGTATGATGTTGTTCCTCGTTCCTGCGGCAGCACACATCGCTGTGTGTGAAGCCGCAGGAGCGAGGAACATCTCCTTACCTGCCGCCGACGCTATACGGAAGGAAGGAGGTGGGTGGGATGTTTACATCCTGCTCATCTCCGCCCCTCCGCTGCTATTGGCCGCCTGTGGTGTGACGTCGCTATGACGCCGCACGACCCGCTCCCTTAATAAGGAGGTGGGTCGCCGGCCAGAGCGACGTCACAGGACAGGTGAGTGCATCTGAAGCTGGCGTAGCGATAATGTTCGCTACGCAAGTTATCACCATGATATCGCATCTGCTACGGGGGCGGGGACTATCGCACTTGACATCGCAGCATCGGATTGCGATGTCGTAATGTGCAAAGCCCGCCTTAGGTTATGTGCGCACGCTGCGTTTTTTGGGTTCGTTTTTGGCCTCAAAACTGCATGAATTTCCTTCCCCAGCAAAGTTTATGAGATTTTATTTTTGCTGTTCGCACAATGCAGTGTTTTTTTTTGGCAACATGTCAATTCTTTTTGGGTTTTTCACCCATTGAATGCATTGGACAAAAACGCAGCAAAAAACGCATGAAAATGCAACAAAAAACACACAAAAACGAGCAAAAACGCATGCTTTTTTATGCGTTTTTCCTGTGGCTGCGTTTTTGTGTGTTTTTTTGGGGCCAAAAACGCTGCCTCTTTGTGGCCAGAAAAAAACGCAGCGTCCGCACATAGCCTTACAGTGCCTAAAAATATAAAAGAATCCAAAAGCATTCAGCTGATTTTTACATATATTAATTAGTATGGCCTAAAACAGAAATCCCCCTGAGTTTTTAGCTTCAATAAATATGGTGTTGTTCTGTTGCTCCACTTTCCCCAGCTATGATACAGAAGGGGAACGTTGATGAATAGGTTTCTGTTGCTGCTCATAGTGCCACTTATGTTGGGTAACTAATTGGTCCCATATTAGCAAAGACAGGATAAGACCGCCCTGGGGTGATTCACTAGAGTTATTCTTTGGAGTGCGTTGTCACCAGTATTGCACAACACTGCAGTTTTTGATAAATAACTGGGATTTTCTTACAGAAATGCAACAATGAATATGTCTCTGGAGACCCTGGGCATCATTTATCAAGCTGCAAAATTAGACGCCTTCCCACAAAGTAGGATTTTCCATAATAATTTGATCCCAATAATATTTTGCATGCCTAATGCTAACTCATTTATAAAAATCTGCAGTCATGTCTGAAAATGGCTGCGGCTTGTATTATAAAGCACTGTCGTCTCAATACAGAAAAGAATATAGACATCATAGTATAAAAAACTAGATTGGGCCAAAAGACAGACAGGGCTGACATTGGAGATTTGTGTAGGTGTAGCGCTAATCTGACACTTCTGCGGAATGTGGCATCTTAAAAAGGTGACCGCTATAGACTGTTAATTTAGTAGAGCAGTATTATTTATTTCTTGCGTGGCACTGGCATAATATTCTTTTTCTTTGGGACTGTTAGTTGACTATTCTATGTTGGTATTACGTTTCTGTTAGTAATATTTACTTTGGTGTTACGTAGTACTTTACATTGTATAGACCCATTATTAGGTAAATGTATGAAAGAGAATTTTGGTGACCATAATGTATGGCCTGTGAATTTCTGACTCACGGTTGTGGATTTGAGGCAAACACAGGAGCAGTTTTCATTTAAGCCCAGCAGATTTATTCCACTCTCATAAACCGCTCCAGAAAATAGAAACAAATACAGCTTTTCTCGGTATAAAGTAATAACAGAAAGTAAAATGCTCATATATATCTCTGCGGGGTTTGCCGGCACAGGATTTCTCACCAAAATCTCACAGGAGGTATTCCAACCTCCGCACACAGACCATGTATGAGACCAATAGCCTCTATATTAAGACATGTACCAGACCCTTTGGTGGCAGTGGGTGAACAGCCAAACCCACCCATCTCTCCAACTGCTCTTAAAATGTGGCCCTGATGTACCCTAATAACTTTCCTAATACTAGCTGTACTAGAGCTTGTACTAGGATAAGTACCTCTGTGGTAAATATCTCCAATAGACCACATGACCGACAGCCATCTTACAGGCCTTTATAATATTCACTATTTATTTGTTCAGGGTTTTTTTTGTACTGTACACCTCATGGTGAGATTCCAAAATATGAAGGTGTTTTATGACTTTAAGCTCATTATCATTTAGGACCAAGACATTTGATAAATATTAAAGGGAACCTGTCGGGTGCAATATACACCCAGAACCACAAGCAGTTCTGGGTGCATATTGCTATTTCCTGCCTAATTGTCCCTGCATCTAGTAGCATAGATAAAGAGATTTTTAGAAAAAGTATTCCTAAAGATCTTTTATCAAATGCTGAGGCCAGTGACTAGTCGCAAGGACATTACTTCCCCTGACTAAATTGTCCTCTTTACATGGTAGACATGTACACCCGGCTTCATACTGCGCATGATCGGAAGTGTCGGGGACTTCTAAACAGTGGTCACAGCAGACACAGGTACGCATGTCACCGCTGGTGATGCTACATTGAGTAGCATGTTAGCACGCCCCTGGGAGCATGCTAAGGGCGGACTAGTCAGGGGAAGTAACTAGTTCCTGGCCTCATTACCATATGATAAAGAATCTTTATAAATACTTTTTCTAAAGATCTCTTTATGCATGCTACTATAGGCTAAAGGGCCTGTTACACGTTACGATATATCAAACGATATATCGTCGGGGTCACATCGTTAGTGACGCACATCCGGCGCCATTTGATATATCGTAGCGTGTGACAACTACGAGCGACTGTGAACGAGCAAAAATACTCGCCTTATCGTTGCTCGTTGACACGTCGCTCATTTTCAAAAAATCGAATGTCCTTCTGTGCATCGGTTGTTCATCGTTCCCAAGGCAGCACGCATCGCTCCGTGTGACACCCCAGGAACGATGCACACAGCTTACCTGCGTCCCGCCGGCAATGCGGAAGGAAGGAGGTGGGCGGGATGTTTATGTCCCGCTCATCTCTGCCCCTCCGCTTCTATTGGGTAGCGGCTGTGTGACGTCGCTGTGACGCCCCTCCCCTTTAGGAAGTGGATGTTCGCCACCCACAGCGAGGTCGTTCGGGAGGTAGGTACGTGTGACGGGGGTTACCGACTTTGTGCGACACGGGCAACAAATTGCCCGTGCCGCACAATGGGGGCGGGTGCGATCGCAAGTGCGATCGCACAACATATCGACACGTATAAAGTAGGCTTAAGACAGTTAGGCAGGGATTGTTGTTCAGGGTGCATATTGCACCTGACAGGTTCATATCACTGAACTTTGGCTATTTTTACTATGAAAAAAGGGCAATGCCAGTCCAATCTTTTTCTGTACATACAGTCATGGTCAGAAATGTAGGCATCCACGAAATGGTTCCAGAAAATGAAGTATTTCTCCCAGAAAATTATTGCAATACACATGTTTTGTAATACAAACGTTTATTTCTTTTGTGCAGTTTGGAACAACACAAAAAACTGAGAAAAAAGGTGCAATATGAAAATCACACCTGAAACCAGATAAAAAGGATGAATTTGACTCAATCTTTGCATTGAGTCTGTGTGTGCCACACTAAGTATGGAGAACAGAAAGAGGAAAAGAGAACTGTCTGAAGACTTGAGAACCAAAATTGTTGAAAAATATCAAAACTCTCAAGGTTGCAAGTCCACCTCCAAAGATCTTAATGTTCCTTTGTCCATGATGCACAACATAATCAAGAAGTTTACAACCTATGGCAGTATAGCTAATCTTCCTGGACATGGATGGCAGATAAAAATTGCCAAAAGTTGCAACAAAGAATAGTCCAGATGGTGGAGAAGTAGCCCTAATTAAGTGCCAAAGAAATTCTCAGGCTCAGAGTGCATTAGTGTCAGATCAAACTATCCATCAACATTTGAATGAAATGAATTGCTATGGCAGGAGACCTAGGAGGACCCCACTGCTAACAGAATTTCTCAAAATGTAAGTGAGAAAGCCAAAATCCTTCTGGGAAAGCATCTTGTAGACAGATGAGAATAAGAGAAAGCTGTCTAGGAAAGCACATCATTCTACTGTTCGCAAAAAATAGAATGAGGCCTACACAGTCAAATATTGTGGAGATTCAAAGATGTTTTGAAGTTGTTTTGCTGCCTCTGGCAATGGGTGCCTTGATTGTGTTCAAGGCATCATAAAATCTGAAGATGATCAAAGGCTTTGGTTTTGGGTCACAATGTAGTGCTCAGTGTCAGAAAACTGGGTTTGCATCCTAAGTCATGGATCTTCCATCAGGACAATGACCCCGAAGATACTTCAAGAAGCACCTAGAAATGGATGCAAACAAAGCACTGGAGAGTTCTGAAGTGGCAGAAATGAGTCCAGATCTAAATCTCATTCAAGAACTGTGGAGAGATCTTAAAATTTCTTTTGGGAGAAGGCACCTTTCAAAGACCTGGAGCAGTTTGCAAAAGAAGAGTGGTCCAAAATTTCAAATGAGAGCTGTAAGAAGCTTGTTGATGGTTATAGGAAGCAAATGATTACAGTGATTAATTCCAAAGGGTTTCTAAACAATTAAGTTGAGGGTGGCAACAATTTTTTCCAGCCCATTTTCGGAGTTTTGTGTAAATTCTGTTAAATTTGACTTTTTTCTTTGTTTTTTTTTATTTTTTTTTCGGTTGCTCTAATACGCAGAAAGGAAATCAACATGTGTATAACAATGGTATATATTCCCTTGGAAAAAAAGAAGAAAAAAAGCCTATGTACTGTAGATATAGAGTAAGGGTAAAAATAGATAAAATGCAATCTGTTCTGATATTGTGCTACTTTCTAGGGACCTAACAACCATATAAACTATAGAGATGTTCCAATATCACTGATGAGCCAGCAGAACGGGCACCATAGACTTCGCTATACATGTACACCATCACGTAGTACAGTCATTGCTTTCAAAATAAATCAATTATTTTAACCATAGACAGCAAAGATGTAGGTGGGGACTATTGATCTTCCTGATCCACTGAAAAGGTCAAGTAGACAAATGAACCTTCTCAAAGAGCACAAATTGTTATCTGCCTTTTTGTGATGTAACTTCGGTACTTTGGTAGTGTTCTTTCTTGCATTCAAAGTTAGAGAAAAAGGTTGGCTAGCATTAGAAGTGGATCTGCACAGTTTTTCTGTTGTCTAAGTAAATTTTACATAGCACTATTTGTGGTACAGTCAGGTTTTGAGAACCCCGGTTGAAATGTCAGGTGGCAATGATCCCCACTTCCAGACAGTGCAGAAAATATCTACATTATTACAACACAGCTGGAGAAAAAGACATGAACTGCACAACCAAAAATCATCAGTTGATCTAATGCCCCAAGGCAAAAATTGAAATACCTAAACATGAGGTTCTTGGTTTAACATTCTGATCAGACTGTATGAAGCCCACTGCCAAGTCACGTCAAACTTCTCAGTGGGTCCCTAACTTATATGAAGCTTTAAAAGGTGAGGCATCACATGCCAATCATCGCCTCAATGACAGTGCTCCAGAGGGCAGGTGACCTGGTGCCTCACAACACCCATTTGCAAGGCCGATTCCCCATGACTCCATGCTACACCGCCCCACAGACACAAAACCACCACAACAATGGCCGCCACACAGCACAAACATCCATGTGAAAGGAGCTGGACAACTTATCTTCTACAAGCTCCGAGTATATAAACTGAGCACAAAAAAGGCAGACCCCTCTTGCAGCTTCCTGCTAATTAAAAACACCTGTACCAAATGGGAGGAATGCTGGTTCAAGTAAAAAACAGAGGAGGACAGACCATGCAATGCAACATACTGTAGCTGGAAAAAAAGACATGAACCATACAACCAAAAATCATCAGTTGAACTAATGCCGCTATGCAAAAAGTTAAATACCTGAAAATGAGGTTCTTGCTTTAACATTCTGATCAGACTGTATGAAGCCCACTGCCACGTCATGGGGAACCTCTGAGTGGGTCCCTAACTTAAATGAAGCCTTAAAAGGTGTGGTGCAGCATGCCAACCACCGCTGCAGCGTCCTAACAGGTACTGTGTGCCTTAATAGACTGTGCAAAAAAGACTATGCGCTGGTGGCCATTGAAAAAGAACAGGCGCCATGTGCAACCATATAGATTGGGTGTATCCACCCTTCGTGGGCTGGGTTGTGATAAGGTGCAAAAAACCATGCCCCCCTGCAGCACCAGAGCAGAAATGAAACTTGCCGATAGGCCCAGAAGTCCCACCTCCCCGGGAAGTGGTGAAGGATGGGATAACTGCGCAGAAGGATTTGGAGTGCGCCATGACAAGCAGCAACTGGGACAACCTGGAGCACGGGGTGGCAGCGACCAGCTCCTTTGGCTGTCCGGAGAGTGCCCCGGTGCCGCAACCAGTCCTGGATCCAGGCTTCTTGGAGGCAGAGATGAAGAGGCTGGGACGCCAGCTGCTGGAACTCCAAGTAGGTGCTGTACAAACATGGCAGGACTCTCTGATGGAGGTGGTGGCGGAGGGATGTGCCTTGATGGAGCGAGCGACATCGACCTTGGCAGAACAAGCGACCAGCATAGGAGAGGTAACGGAGATGACAACCCTTGTTGCGCCGGTTGCTGAGGACACCCTGCTGGGACTGTTTGCAGCACCCCCGGTCCTTGCACTCGGTCAGGTGCAGCCGCGCTTGGCTTGGGACGTCATGGCCGGCAGTGGGAAAGGACTGGCGGCCCCTTTAACACCCATCCAGTCTGCCAGTGCTATAGCGGTGGTCTGCCAACAACAGCTGCTGCAGCTAAAAGTGGAGCGGGAACAGCGCCAGGCGAGATGGGAGGACATGGAAGCCCGTAACATGACCACCAATAAGCAGCTCCGCAAGGTCCGATCATCAGAGAGGGGACACTGATGTATGGGACGGTAGTCCAGTTTGACCTGGAATGGGGATGGGGCTTTGTTAGCGAGACCAGTCTCGCGAAAGACATCTTCGTTTCCCGGCGTGACGTGGAAGCCCACCTCCAGAAAGGCCATCCAAAATGTGACCTATACCCTAGTTATATGATAGTGTACAATCGCTACAAAGGCAAGAGAGGGTGGTACGCCATGAACGTACAGCACCTGGAAGTTGCACCGGAGTGTGAGTCTGACCGGGAGGCTGCCACTAATGTATAGATAAGCAAGATAACTGATAATGTGTTCATGTGTGAGAGTTAAAAGGACAAATGGGTCACTGGACTATGGATGACCAGGACTGTGCTTGTAAATAGTTGTGCTGATTACAGTGCCCTCTAGCAGAATTTGCAGATCACAGGAGATAAAACCCGTCTGGTGTGGCAGAAGTAATGAAGCGTGATCAGGAACGCTCTGTTACCCACCCAGAGCCTACATTGGGGGTTTGTTGGTGGTGGATCCCCCACTTTGTTCTCTTTGTGGTTGCTGATATTTGCACAGATCAGGAGCGGTGCAAGGAACTTTGGCAAAGTGGCTCCTCAACAAAGTTTTCAGTGTGAAAATAAAGTTTATATTGTCAAAGTTTTATATTCTAATGAAAAAGGTTTATCATGTTGGTAACATTCAAGATAATGCCTCCCATAAAGGGAAGAAAAAGTTTAGAATGTTTACAGCATACAAAAATTTGCATGTCTTAACACCACTGTATTTTTGTTTTTTTCCAGCCCGTGGACGTACTGGGATTTGCTGTGGCAGAGTGTGGTGCCCCTGAGGCTTCAGTCACCACAGAGGTACTGCACCTCTTCCAGAGGTGTGGTATTCCATCCTCGGTATGCAGGAGGTCATCCACCTGTTCACACAAAATACAACACTCTCACCCAGGAACACCTCATCAGATATGGCAGGGACGTGCTCTACCCAAAGACAGGCTGAGGGGTGGAGTCTTAGGAGTGGGAACATTCAGAAGTAGCGTGTCAGTAGAAGTAGGAGAGTTGGATGGAGTAGTGGAGGAGGAAAGACCTGTGGTCTGGAGCCGGTGCCGCTCAAACAAGGCGCAAGAGAGAAGCAGTCCCAGGGACCATGGGAAGTGCACTGTGCTCTCGTGGCCCTGTTACACATACAGCTACAGCATGGAGGGACTTGGTCGCAAATCGAGGACTGGTCCCTAGGCTAGAGGAGAAGAACCTACGTACTCCGCTAGTAGAACCAACAGCTGTGGTGACTGCAAGCACCGAGGCCACATCTGCACACAAATTCGCTGGAAGGTGACCCCAAGGGACCAAAGGATAGAGCCACGCCACCCAAAAGAGTCCACGGACACCGGCTCAGGTTTCAGTGAGCGAGGGCCCAAGGCAGGATGGAGAATCAAGCGCAGGTAGATTACCAGGGAAGGTACACATAAGAAAGGTGCAACGGACTCGACCTCTGAACTACCCGGGATCGGCTGGAGCCCATCACAGTGAAACACCAGCACTCCAAAGGCATGTCATGTTACATTGGAACCTGCTACAGTGAGTAAAAACCTTGAGACATCTGTGTGTCGCTCTGTTACTCACCTGCAACCCCTGCTGTCATCATAGACTACTACAACCCCCATCTGCCCTGGGGCCCAGCTCTACCTGTGGAGAGCTGTAACAACTAAGCTGCATCACCATCTGCCCCAGAGGTCCCCATCTCCCAGCAGTGGCACCTAACTTTCCGCATACCACAGGTGGCGTCAAGAGTAAACTGTCATCATCCTCTTCCTATTTGCTAAATTAAACTGCTGGGGTCATAGAACCGGGTCTCACCACCACGGCGCCCCAGAGCCAGAACCACGGCCTGGTAACAAGTCACCCCACAGCCCCGGCGCGGGCGTGTCACATACACCTGACCAAGGAGGCTAGGATCAATGTGCTGGCCCAGTGACACTTTTCAATGTCTTCAAGATCTATTGGAACAATTTACCTGACAGAGAACCAAAACTTTACTAGAACAAAAATTTCTACACTAAGCAAGAAGTGTAAATCACTGAGTGTATAGCAGGACCTGTCTCTGGACCAGCACAATGACTAACAAGCTTAACAGTAGTACTAATCTCCCTCCCCTCCTTCACATATATACATAATAACAGGCTAACCAGGTGTCAAAAGCTTTGTTTAACAGCAAAATTTACAGGAGATCAAGTTCAGTCCAGTGTACTGGCTGCAGCCTGTCCTTTCCGGTTTGGTGCCAAACTACTGATGGTGTATACACTTCCTGCTAAAAAAAAAAAAGGAAAACATGTGTGCGGGGCCCAAGCTCAGGACTTACAGTACCAAATGTTGGTCCAGGAGTATTGGATACGAAAGAGTCCAAGAAGGGTTCAGGACAGCAATGAGTTCACCATGACTGACAGTCACACGGAAAAGATCCCCTCTGGAAAGGAATCAGCAGTCTGGTTCAAGGCCAGTGCCCCCAGAGATGATGCTCTGGATTTCGCTCTCTCACAGTAGTCTCTGCTCACCTGACTCTCAGCAGGCAGTCTCAATCAGCGCAGACACCATAGACCAGCGCAGGGAGAGGCAGCCACCACACGTCTGTATCCTCCGGGCTTGCACTGCAAACTCCTTACTTTTTCTTACCTTTTCTTTCCACACTGAATCCTTCCCCCAGACTGAGCAGACACCCCTCTGAAGGACGGGAGGAAACATTGCAGCTGAGACATCCACACAATCACAATTTCAGTGATATTAATGAACTAAGATCAGCTAATCAACAAAGACATCATTGATGTATCTGGTTAATTTGCTGTAAAGATAAAAGCAATGAAAATTCAGGTGAAGATTCCTCTATCCTTCACTATGAAACTTCACATAGTAAGCAAATAACAGATTACAGAAGTCACATCATCCTTAAGGCCCATTTACACACATCGATATCACTAACGAGATATCATCGGATTCACGGTATTGGTGATGCACATCCGGCCTCGTTAGCGATGTCGTGTGTGTGACACCTTTTGCGATCATTACTGATTGCAAAAAGGTGTCAAATTGTTTGTCGTGTACACATCGTTCATTTTTAAAAAATCGTTCCTCGTTTGGAATGCAGGTTGTTTGTTGATCCTGCGGTAGCACACATCGCTATGTATGACACCGCAGGAACGAGGAACAACATCGTACCTGCGGCCGCCGGCAATGAGGAATGAAGGAGGTGGGTGGGATGTTCCGGCCGCTCATCTCCGCCTTTCCGCTTCTATTGGGAGGCCGCTTAGTGACGACACTGTGACGCCGAACGAACCTCCCCCTTAAAGGAGTGATTGTTCGGCGGCCACAGCGACGTCGGTGAACAGGTAATTGCGTGTGACACTGCCGTAGCGACATTGTTCGCTACGGCAGCGATCACCCCGTGAAGCGCCACCGACGTGGGTGGGTGCTATCGCTAGCGATGTTGCAGCGTGTAACGCCCGCTTTAGACTTGCATATCTTTAGATACATATGATACTAAATATCCCCTGGAAGTACCAATCAAGGGGCCAGAAGAAGTGAATCTTTCCAATCTTATTTCTTCGAAACAGGACTTTTCCTCTTGCTGAATGTGTAAGTATCCATCTATATTTTAGTCAATTAATTAGTTATTTTCTAGGATAATTAGAAGCTGCAATTATTCATCATCCTCTCTAACAAAGCACATGTGGTGTGTGAAACATGAGTCTGTTGCAGCGGAAGCCCGGTTAACTGGTTTGCATTATTCTTTCAGATTTGCCATCTATACATTGATTTTCTGAATGTTCTTTAAAAAAAGGAATCTGTCAGCAGGTTTTTGCAATCTATTCTTAGAGCAGCATGATGTAGGAAAGCAAATTCTGAATCCAATGGTGCATCACTTAGATTACTGGCTGCAGCTTTTCTGACACAATCTGAATTTTAGGTTTAGTCATGCAACAGAGTCCAGAGGGCTTTCCCCACTCACACCAGACTCTCTACAGAAATTGTATATTGACAGTGAGTTGTCAATAACAGCAGGGGGCATGCCGGACTGCTGTGCACATGAGTTTCGAGTCCTGTAATGATAGGGTCTGCTGCTTAAACACACAGCAAATAAACAAAATATAGGAATGTGACAAAACAGGCATGCCTGTACTTTGTGTGTTAACCCTTGCAACATGCTAGCTTCAGTTTACATAGCAAAAACCTGCTGACCAATTCCCTTTAAGTATAATTTGGATACTTTCTGTCCCCTATTCAATATTTTGCATGTATAATCCTTTTTGTCTCTCACTTCTTTGCAAGCCTGCTTGTTTCTGTATCTAGTTTTGCTTTCATTTGGATTGATTGTTGTACATTCTGTACCTCTTTGATACAATTTACTGTACTTTAACACCCCTGCGCTTCTTTTTTTCTTTGTTTGGGTCTATGCCTTTCAGAACTTTATTGTGTATGTTTTTAACATATTGTTGCATATTAATAAGGATTTAACTTTTATACTTCTCCAGTTTGGACATATCCATGGTTTTTTTGTTGGTGTTTTGAACTTTTGCATGGTTTGGTTACTTTTGAGATTTTTTTCTAAAAGTTAATAGAGAACTATTGTAAACGTACATGGAGGCTATAGGTACACTCAATTGCAGTATATTTTATTTATGTTTACAATTTTTTTTTTCACATATGGGTAACATGTACAAATATTCAGCACTATGTAGTTTGACTTTACCAGCCTACAGATTTTCAGAAAAAGTTTACAAATTTTCTCAGTAAGTAAAGAGCTCACCTTCAATACGTCTATGTTCTTCATCTGAGGATTGCAGTGCTATACTTTCCTTCAAAATGAAAGGCCACCACAGACATAACAATAAAAGGCCCCGTTACATGCAGCGACGTATCTAACTATATATCGCCGGGTTCACGGATTCCGTGACGCACATCCGGCATCGTTAGCGACGTCGTTGCGTGTGACACCAATGAGCGTCCGTTAACGATGGAAAATACTCACCAAATCATCCATCGTTGACACGTCATTCATTTTCAAAAAATCATTGATTGTTGAGGGCGCAGGTTGTTCGTCGTTCCCGAGGCAGCACACATCGCTCTGTGTGACACCTCGGGAACGACGAACCACAGCTTACCTGCGACCGCGGGCAATGAGAAAGGAAGGAGGTGGGCGGGATGTTTTGCCCGCTCATCTCCGCCCCTCCGCTTCTATTGGGCAGTGACGCTGCTGTGACGGCGCACGAACCGCCCCCTTAGAAAGCGACGTCGCTAGGCAGGAAAGTCCGTTTGACTGGTCCGAGCGATGTTGTGTGCCACGGACAGTGATTTGCTCATGACACACAAATGACGGGGGCGGGTGCTTTCACCAGCGATATCGCTAGCGATATAGCTGCGTGTAAAGCCCCCTTTAGTCAATGGGGTTTTTTGGGTGACATAGTTCTGTTGTTTCAATTCATACTGGAAGTCACAACAGATGAGGAGATGAATCCTAAGAGGATTGAGTTTGAGTTGAATTTCTTGAAATTCAAGGTTTCACACAAATTTCAACATTTTGAGATTTGATTCGAAGCTCACAAAAAAAAACAAAAAAACAAGTTGCCTGGCACAATTACCATTACTCACACTGCTGAAGCATCAGAGAATGGGCTAATGCCATTCTGAGTCACCACATTGGCATTCCCATAATGTCCTGAAATTATGACATCTAGCGGTTTACCATACCTTGAACAGTACTTGGTCCATCACACACATTGGTGGTTCCCAACAGAGCACAGTTTGTACAGTTATTTTTCATCATCGGAGTCACTGGGTAAGACTCTTTTCTGTAGTATATAAGCTGTTATGTTCAGTGATGTCCTCTGTCTCTCACTTGTTCAGTGTAAGCTCTTAGGCTGAATTCACAGGATCGGATGACATCCAATGCGAGTGCATCAGATGCGATATGCTAATCACCCTCGGCTCAGGCTCTGCTACGAGCGTGAGCCGAGTGTCATTATACTGTAATGCAATCCTGAGATCGGATCACAACGGCGGAGGAGAGGGAAGGATTAATCTCCCAATCACCTCCATTGTCAGCTGATGCGATTATCACACTGCACTTGGATGTCGTCCGAGTGCAGTCCGATGTTTCACTCGCACCCATAGACTTGTATGGGTGCGAGTGACATGTCTCTCGCAGCATGCTGTGACTTTTCGCTCAACCAGAATCTGGATGAGAAAAAAGCTGACCATCTGCTCTTCCTCAATGAATAACATTGAGTGTAATGCGAGAAATCTGAGTCATACGCTCATGTGAGCGTACTCTTATAGTGAGTGGGGTTCTCTTTCTCTTGTCTGTAAAATGTAAACTCTTATGGTCAGCATGGTTCTCTTTTTCTCTTTTATCCCACACTTGTATTTTACAAGCAATTATAAACTTTCTAGTATTGAGATTCACCCAATTTTATTTGCCATAAATCAATTTTTTTGTGAAACTTCTGCAAAGTTGTCAGATTCACATTTCAAAATATCCGCTCATCTCTAGTAAACAGATGTGAACAGTAAATGAAGACACAGGGGAAAGGAAAGGGATTGAGAAAGATGTAGTTGTTGCTGCTATCTCTGTGGCTCAGCTGGTGTGTGGAACTCGTGCTGTGAGAGGGGAGAGAGAGCAGCACTAGGGAACATCTGATTAAACAGAGCACAATACACAGCTCTCCAGCTTCACAACATTTAAAGAAATTATGAAAACGGAAGGAGTAAGCTCGAAATAAACAGGTTTAGCACAATATTTCAACTACATCTTATATGCATCTAAAGCTAGCTGTAAAGATTGTCATACCTTTGTCCATGTTCAATTATTGCTTTTCATTTAAGGAAGTAAAACAATAAAATCTTTATTAAAAACTGAGGGTCTTTATCACCTGAAAAGATGGTAACATAATGCATACCTTTACATATTTTACTCTCATGAATAATACCTTTGTTCTCTGTTTTTTAGGTCATCTACTCTTATTTGATACCTCATATAAATCACGCTCCTTTGTTCACATCAGCACTGGTAGCTGTAGAAGTATTTTTCCTGTTAAAATGACAGACATCTTAGCAGAGCCCACTGGTTATAACACAATGGAGTATATTGGGTGCCACAGTTTATTTATGGTGGGTGTGGACTAAATGCGCCATGGGCTGGACTTACCATTGAGGGGCCGTAACTGTCTACTGGTTCTTCACTAGAGCCTTTGGTGGTGAGGATAGACTGGTCCACACCAGATACCACTCTCAGGGCAATCTTAGGAACTGCAGCAACTGATTGATGGGTCAACGAAGATTTAAAAAGCACAGGATGACTAGATAGAGGTGTAGTTAGATGATCCAAGGTCAGGGCAGGCAGCACAGGTTCAGAATACAAGCCGGGGTCAGGTACACAAGAGATGAGATAGGATGGGTAAACAGCCAGGCCGGTAACAGGAGAAACAGTGCTAGAAACCCTCTGCAGGAAACTTGATAGAACATTGAACAAGAACTTAGTTCAGGCAAGGAGTGACTGGAGGGACTGCCTCATAAAGGACATGGTGGAAAGAGATTGGACATGGAGGCAGAACTCTGCTGGACACAATGGGTATAAATTCCAGTTGCGCCTTTCTATAGCAATAGGAACACACTAGCCACAGGTGGATGTGGCAGAACTGGGTGAATTGCATGAGATACGGGGAATAAAGTCAGGGACAAGCTGCATGGTGACCACAGTGAGTGGGCTGATGTCCACCAGCTGCGTGAGTCACGAGCGTGACACACAGGTTTTCATGACTGTTACATGGTTTCCATTTCTAAAGGTAATCATGACTCTGAGGTGAACGGAGTCTAAGGTAATAATTGACCATACATTCGAGAGGAGAGGGAGTGAGGACGAGGGAGATGCTGCTGTCCTGCCATCTCTCTGATCCCAGTCTGTGTGTGAGACTGATGTTTTGCTGTGAGAGGGGAGAAGACGCTGACAACTGACGGATCCAAGTACAAATCACAAGTCTCCTGCTTCACCTAAACTCTGCAGACAAGATTTTTGGATCTACTAAGTGTGATATTCATCTACCTGTAAAGAAAGTGGTATTTTTGCTTGTAACAGTGGCCAGGTTTTATTACTGTAAAGCGTATAAAGAACTAAAACAATAAAGACTTTGTAAAACATTAAACCTTTTTTTTATAACCAAGTAAGATGGTAAGAAAATGTATACCTTTGCATGTTTTACTCTCATGAATAATATCTTTCTTCTCTGTTTTTTAGGTCATCTTCTGTTGTATGTTACCTTTTAAATAAATCACACACCTGAAGACACCAACCATAAATTCCATTTTTTTATTGACTTGATTTTATTTTCTATTTCAAACGCCTCCAACCGATGTACGGAGAATGTTTATATGGTGAACCAGACCTCACAGCTCCAATTTCTACCTTCTGAAAACTATTGCTGAAGAAGCAAATCCCACCTGAGCGAACAGAGCACTTTTCTATACAAAAAGAACTGAAGTATGTTACACGTTGCTATAAACAAATCTGCGGTTCAGAGCCCGTCTGTATAATAGATTCTGACCTAGTCGCAGATGTTTCCTTTCCCCCAAGCATTATTGTGCTGACAAACTGGCTGTAATATTAGCAGCTGTTTCGTGCCAGTTGAATATGGCACTATGTTTTCCAGTTGAGAGAGGCCTTGGTGTTGAATAAAAACTGGCATCAGTCATGGGCAGATCTGGTATCACTAATAACTTGGCCAGGGTGGGTGTTGTTACTCTGCTGCTTTGAATGAACTTCACTTAAGAGAGGAGATGGGAAATGACTTGACAGCAGTTTAATGGTTTAATATAGGGCAGAGCATCATCCATTCACATTTCAATCAAGAAAAATCGCTTTAGCAGGGGCTACACTCATCAGTGAGAGTCACCTCCATTAATCCCATTTAACTTATATATTGTTATTCTTTCAAATTCTTTCTCATAGGTGTAATCATCATATATCAGGCTGCTGGTATATTGGATTTTTTTACATTTCTAACCATTAACCTGCAGAATCTACCAACAAATACAAAGTGCGTTTCACAGCTGCTGGTATTCTCTTAATGCAATCTGCTTACAAACATATGTGCCGCCCCTGCAGTGGATCGAACCGCTCGGATCCGGGGGTGGTGATTACTCGTGACTCGAGGGTCTCCGAACCCGGGGGCTAAGGGCCACACTCAATTGAAGAAGGGGATTATTTACAGGGGATTTGGTATAGTACGTCACGCCACCCGTGGTGTACGGTAATTGGGAGTACCGCTGCTACCGTTGGGAGTACCCAAGGTGATGGAGTGGGGCAGCAAGATGACGTTACCCTCCACGGGTAGGGATAGGCCCCGGGACTCTGGATGGCGATGAGGGGGTGCAGTGCAGGGGTCAGTCGGGTACTCACTCAGCAATGAAGCAGACGCTGACAACAAGGTAAACCAAGTCTCTGACTGACGCTGTTTCCTGAGGGGAGCTCGTCCGGGTCCTGTCCCCTGCAGCACTCCCTGGTGGTCCGTAACCTGCCTCATGGCACCAATTTAGATTGTCCATTGTGGCCCGGTAGCCTGGAGCTTTCCGGGCCCCGCTCCCCACTGTGGCTAAGTGAAAGAGCCTGCTCTCAGGAGCTCACGCTTGGGATTTCAGTGGGCTAGGAAAGCCCTATCCCCCTCGTTACGCTAGTGCCCCCAATCTCTGAGCGTCGTGGGAACAGTCCATAAAGGCCCTGTCCTTCGTAGGTTAATTGCCGGGTCGCCTGAAGCTTCTCCCCGACCTAGGGTCCATGGACCCCGATGTGCCTTCCGTCCCGCACCGGTGATAGGACCATCCTGCTGACCATCCTCCTTGACGGGTTCCAGGCACCTAGCCTCAATTCCCTGCGACCGGGGGTCCGACTGCTCTAGGTCCAGACCACCGTCTGCGACCTAGTCTGCTTCTCCCCTGGTAGCTACAACTCCCAGCTTCCTCAGAGCTCCTCACAGCTCGAGGGTCACCACTCAACTGAACTTGACACCTTCCACCTTCCTGTCTGACCCCAAGGTGGGCGGCCCTATTCCTGTTTAAGCAGCCCACTGGTGTGCCTGACAGGTGTGGTGCAAAGTGTATCTAGGATTTGTGAATGCTGGTGAAGGCAATACTGCAGGTTAGGTTCCCAGAACCATGGGGGTTTGAGTCCTGCACGGGAAGAGCAGATTATGCAGAACCATGTGATGACCCGAATAGTCCAGGGCATCACACATGCAGTCACTTTAGTTTGTGACTATATAACAATGAGGACATACAGTATACAGTAGTCCAACTGTATGAATCATGTATCCATATATGATTATAGGCACTTGTGGACAAATTAAAAAAAAAGGGCCCCTGTGCAAGAACATTATATGGACCCATTCCAACCCAAGAGCTCATCATAATTTACAATTCCTCCTACTTTGGAGGTAGAAATGGCCCCCCCTAGCTTTTGGGCCCCTGTTGCAGCAATGATATGTCGGCCCCTGACTGTAGGTACTGTGTTTTTTTCTGTTTTAGACTCATTCTGTTTTTGATAAACAGTAGAATATTGGGCTTTACCTAAAAGTTCTTGGTCTCATCTGTCCACAAGACACTTTCTCGGAAGGATTTTGGTTACTCACGTACATTTTGGCAAACTGCAGTCTAGCTTTTACTGTATATGTCCCTGTGTCAGAAGTGGGGTCCTCCTGGGTCTCCTGCCATATAGTTTCATTTCACTCAAATGTCTACAAACAATTTTCACTGACACTGATGCACCCTGAGCCTGCAGGATAGCATGAGTTCTTTGGAACTTGATTGCGGCTGCTTATCCTTCATCCAGACTATCCTGGGTGGCAACCTTTCATCAAGTTTTCTTTGCCACCCATGTCTAGGGAGATTATTTAAAGTGTGCATTCACCTCCCCCGCTTGTCCGCAGCGAGTTCCTCCGGTGCCATGCTGATTGATGGCCATCACTACCAGACATGGCCGCACAGAGAGCACACTAACACTGCTGTATATACATCACAAGAAAGGCTGGGGACATACACATTACTGGGGGCATACATATTACTGAAGAAAGGTATAGACAGCAATGGGTGGCATACAGCTCCAGAGGGGGGCAGTGGCTCTGGGGTGGCGGGGACAAACAGCTCTGAGGTGGGGGGGTGACATGCAGCTCTGGGGTGGGGTGTACATACAGCTCTGAGGGGGTATACAGCACCGGGATGGAGGAGACATACAATTCTGGGGGTATAGTAGTATGTAGCCCCCATATTCCTCCATATAGTATTATGTGGCCCCCATATTGCACTATGTCGCCCCCATATTGCACTATGCAGCACCCATATAGCACTATGCAGCCCCCATATAGCACTATGCTGCCCTCATATAGCACTGTGCAGCCCTCATATAGCGCTATGCAGTCCCCATATAGCACTATGCAGTCCCCATATAACAATAAGCAGCCCCCATATAGCACAATGCAGCCCCATATAGCATTATGCACCCTCATGTAGTATACAGCCCCCATATAGCACTATGCAGCCCCATATAGTACAATACAGCCCTATATAACATTATTCACCCTCATGTAGAATACAGCACCCATACAGCACAATTCAGACCCATATAGTATTGTGCACCTTCATGTAGTATACAGCCCCCATATAGCACAATGCAGATCCAGATAGCATTATACACCTTCATGTAGTTTACAGCCCACATATAGCACAATGCAGAGCCAGATCTGCCAGCCTTCATAGGAAGTGAGTCAGGACATGACAGTGGCAGGGGTCATCAGCTGACTTTAAGTTGTCATGACAGCCCATTGGCGCCCCATGATTGTGTAGCATACCACAGGGCCTTAGGGTACTCGTCACTGGGCCAGTGGTTCCTTGGGGTAGCTGTGACTGGCCTGACTCGGTTCCGTGACTCCGTCGGCTACATGTTAAACAAGAACAGCAAACAAACAGTACAGATGGGGATGGAATGAGGGTGACGGGACCCTGGGAAGCGTGTCACCAGTTGCAGTGGGGACTGGGGTCTCAGCCTCCTCCGCCACTGAACCTTCCTGCGACTAGTTCTCTCCCAAGGGCAGTACTGGATGGGGAGTGGGGATGCTTCGCAGTGCCACCAGCGGTATGCGGCCAGGAACTAGCCGCCGCTGCACGGTCTCTCTCCGGGGCAGGTGTTATGTGCAGCCAAGATGGTATCGCTCCCCATGGGCAGAGCGGAGTACCCCGGGAGGTTGGTGAGAACAGGGGCGGCAGTCCACGGGAGTGCCGGAGCGCAGGGCGGTGGCAGTTACTCACAGAGTTACCAGGTGCGGGTTCCAGTCACTTTATTTACTGGCTCAGGTGGTATCGCACCCGGGGTCCTCACCATCAGAGACTCTGGTCACTTCCCGGACAGGTCAGAGGCTGGCTCCGGTTTGGTAAGCTGTGGCCTTTCTCCTCCATGCACAACTCTGTACTCTCCCCCGGTCCTGGCCCGTACAGGCCAGCAGCCTGGGCCTCTCGTGGGGCGGTCCTCTGTCCCATCTCTGCTGCAGCGCCGTGGCCACACGAATTTGGGCTCTGTACCTCTCATGTGCTCAGTCCCGTGCTCTGGCGACTGCACCCTTTTAGTCCATGATTACAAGTGCCAGGTCCTGTCTCTCTAGGTGTTACTGTCCCCAGCTTGGTTGTGCTGTCTCTTCGGTGTTACATCCAGACAGCTATGTTCTCCCTGAAGGCCTGACAGCCTCCATTCAGGGAGCTACACACTGTGCATCTGCTCTGTCTCGTGTCCAAGCTTGTTCTGCTTGACTAAAAGTGAAACTGCAATGTTCTCTATTCCTAACTGCTCATGCCCTCACTTTTGCAAGGTGCTATGGCAACCACTCTTGACCTAATCAGCGGAGGCCACCTGGCCAGGAACTGTGTGTAGAAACATTGTTAACCCTTTCCTAGTGACTGCTTCTCCCTGCTGTATGGTGGTGTGAGGTGTGTGTAGAGCTTACCAGATTAACATCTTCCTGCCCGGGGAGGATATAATGATATACCCTGTAGCGAAGAGTCTCAGGGGCGCTACCATTGTATCACGGTCCAGCCGATGGCAGTGGGGAATGGCGCAATCTCTGCTGAAGCACAATAGCTCGCGCTGTCAGAGTTTCACAGCTCGATCTAAGGGGTTAACAACTGCAGGTGAATCTACAATCCATCCGCACCTGTTAGATGCACATGCGACACATGTGAGGAATAATGCAGGGCAGCCCTCTTTAAACTGACAGGTTCGGCCTAGGACATATTGGTATGTCCTAGATTGTAAAGGGGGTAATCAAAGAACTCTGGGGTTATTTTGGTCTTGTTTCTATGTCTCCTTCCTGAGAACCCTGGGTTGTACTTTTTGCTATTTGAACCCCTGAAACTCTGTCTTTCACTAGCAGACAATAGTTCTACTGGTCTGTAGCTCTTGTGGCGCCCCTGAGGCTTCCGTCGCCACAGGTCATTGCACCCCATCCAGCGGTGTGATGCCCCATTCTGGGAGAGGAAGAGAGTGAACTCCGGTCCCCTGGTAAATCCACACTACACCCATTGTTAGGTACATACTGGGACCAGGGTAAAGTGGCAGTTACCCCCCCATGCTGCATGCTGGGAGGGGCCGTAAGACCCATCCCTGCTCCTATAGGGTACAGCTTAGCAACTGGGGAGGTGGGAGGAGCCATCTGAGAGCAGACACAGAGAGGAAGGTCAAGTTTCGTCAGTCTACCTCAGGGAGGGAGAGTGTGAGGAGCCAGCATGTAGTTGGGGAAGAAGAACGAGAGAAAGGAGGGAGGAGGAGGCCTGCTGGAGGCAGGCAAGGAGGAGGAAAGAAAGAAAGAAAGAAAGAAAGAAAGAAGGAAAGAAAGCTCCAAGTCAGACAGGAGCAGAGAAACAGAAGGAGACACTTACTGGTGAAGATCCTGGGACCCAGAGGTCCAGGTGACACCACGTAGAAGACCAAAGGAGTCGCAGGGCCACGGGTAGTCTGTATAGCTGTCGGGGCAGTTTAGAGCTACGGTGGCCTGTTCCACAGTAACATCGGTGGAGGGATCAAGCTGCGACAGGGGACGGTCCCTAGAGACTGGAGGAGTGCAAAGATCATCTCCAAACAGTAAAAACCGAGGTCCAGGGAACGTTGTAGACTCCCAGGGCCAGAACCCATAGCAGAACTTCCAGAAAAGGGGTAATCAGCCGACAGGTGACCCCCCAGCCTGGAGGCTGTAGTGGAGGCCAAGCCAGGTTTATCCTATCAAAGGCAAGGCTAAGGAAGACAGCAGAAGAAAGAGACACTAAGAGAAGGGTACCAGCTTTCACTCTCAGAATCACCCAGAAACAGCGGAGGTCCCTGACAGTGGTCCCAGCAGTCCAAGGGTCCCTACAGCGCTGTGACAAGAAGTGTGAGTAAAGAACTTGAACTGCACTCTTGGAGTGGTCTCTGTTATTTCAGCTGCATAGACATTAACAAGCACCAACTGTGCCCCGGGCATTGCTCCACCTGTGGGGAGCAGTACCACCATTGCTGCCATAAAATCATCACGGTGGCCTCACACAGCAGCGGCGGCTTAATAGCCGCATACCACAGGTGGCGTCACGAACACAACCTTTATTCAGCAAGCCACATATTCTACTGACATCCACCAGGACCACGGAGCCGGGCCCAGCCACCACTGACTACCACCAGACTAGTCCGGCCCGGCACCGGGTGTCCCATAGCCCTGGGGTGGGCGAGTCACTCTGTTCTGTGCTCTTGGTGTTGTGTAATAATGATTTATCCCATTCTTTGACCTCAGCTTTTAGTTTGACTACCCATTTGCTTTACAATTTTGTTTTTGCACTGACCTCCTGGTTCTGATCTGGCTAGCTCCAATGAACAGCGACTAACTCCATAGCCCCAGCCTAGTAGTCCCTGTTAAGTCCACATCCCTGTATAGGGGTTAAAGGGTAAAGTCTAGGAAGATAGAGTAGCCTGTGCAAAGCCTTCAGAGGTATCCATATAAAGAGGTACCAGGTGAATATGAACAATTCCCAACTTAGACCCTTTTCCTGTTCTGAAACTGCCTAATCTCCTGCAATGATTGGCTGCTGCGGTCACATGTGCCAGTATCAGCATCGCTGCAGCAGAAAGAGCCTAGCAGAGGGTTTGACAGTGTTTCAAGAGGCACAGTGGAGAATTTATGACATAAATATGATTTTTTTTCTCGATGTTTTGCACACCATGCTTAACTACTACAAGTTTCTTTGCTGGGTGACCCTTGTAAGGCCAAAGTGGCATTGGACCAAAGATTGAAAAGAGATGTGATTGTGGTCTTGAGTTCCTTTAAATTTTGAGTGAACATTTTTACATTTTTTTACTCTAAAAAATATATTCTGATTGAGATTATAAACTGTTGAATGTGTCAGTAATACTTTCCAGAAAACCCTGATGATCAGTTGGTCAATTGGTAGACATTTCCATTGGACAGGAAAAAATAGGTTGTGAGACGAAAGAGTCAACAATTTTCCAAAAAATTGAGTAATAAATAGATTTCAGTGTTCACGTCAACCAATTACAAATGTATCCGAGTCTTGGGGTTTCTTCCAGGCTGCAGTTTTGCCTTGTCTGGCAATTTGTCACTATATTTTCTATTATAGTGAGTGACCTATTGACATTATCATTGGATGTGCTCTATGTAGCCCATTAAATGATAATATATTAGCACAGGATCCCTACATCAGCAGAATTTCTCTTCTACTGAGAAATGACACATTTCACCCGTTTACAAAATAGACAAGACTTGATCTGATACAGGGCAGAAAAATAAGAATCCACAAAGAATGGAGGATTACACTATATCAGGACCGACATGTAAAGGTGAAATGTACGGTATCAAGGCTATATCAGTTAATAACTGCGGAACACCTTACAGAATGAGGTCCTGCTCTTCACCAATATGTAAGAAGCCACTCATAATATCAGAGTCAAAACACTTTTCTCTAGAATGTCAAGGGGTCGAAAGACGTCTTTACAGAAGCGATTACCTGAAATGTTCATTTAAAAGATCATCAGATTTACTAACAGAAGGATATAGGAAACATCGATCCAATGGAGCAATGAAAAACTGAAGACGGCCATCTGTTTACAATTCTCAAACAAACCTTCTGTTTGTATTCTTTTACATTTTATAACTGTCCTTTTGTGTTTGTAATCCAGTTCAATGTGTCATGATGTCATAATAATAAATAATATTAAAGTCTGACATTTATCCCATAATAATGCCAAGTCTTTGTACCAATATTCATTTATAGATCTTTCTTTAGTAACAAAAGGAACAAAAGGATAATTTCCAACAGAAAACTGGTGAATGTCACTGATATTGTTGGGCGGTGTTCAGCATTGCACTCGTTGGGTGTCATGGCAGTGTCGGACTCTGTTCATACTGTCTGACAAACAGCCTGGGATCACTTAGTTGCACAGTCTGTCTTGTGAGTTGGTTGGTTCTGGCTTTACTGCTCTCCAGTACAGCAGGACTTAATCCCTGTGGCTCTGGATACTGGGGCTGAGTGCCGGATATAGCTTTTCTTCATGGTTACTGTGTTTATCCTGTCATATGATGATCTACAAGTTGTGGTTCTGCGTGGTGTATGAGTCCTCCAGTTGCGTATTTATTTCCTACTCCTTTTGCTTTACTCCCCAGTTCACATACTGTCCCTCCTTTGTGTTTGAGTGCAGTGTGCACACGTTTTTGTTTACCCTTGTCTGTGCTTGTTTGTGGGGTTTTGGTCACTGGGTTTACGGCTTGCTCTCAGGGTGGGGGAGAGTAGTAGCAGGGCTTGGACAGGAGACGGTCACGTTGGAGGTTCAAACCTGGCTACCATCGAGCCTACCTTCGAGATAAGGGACAGCACAGGGGCCACAGTCTTAGGGTTAACCTAGGAGCCCCTGTTCAATCTATACAAACCCCATGACAGATATGCTTGATGTTTTTTCTTGACATGGTTGGATAACTTTGGCACTTTTTGATAAAATGTGTTTATAGTAATATTGGAGTTCATGTGTTCATTAATAGTAGCATGCTGACGTAGAGTTTCTATATTGGCCACATAGGGTATTCATGGACCTGTACATGAATTCAATACTAACTGTGTTTGGGCCCTAATTTTTTCTTTTTTTGCAGTATACATTAGCGATGGGGTGTAGCCCCATTCAGGACTATTTACTCATTTTTCCCTCACCAGTTCTTAATTGTGAGCTGTGGCTGGTTGTCTTTAATTACTCACGTTCAGATGAGCCTTGGCTTAGCACATGGAGAGTTAGGACATTAATGGAGGGAAACATCCATATTTAAGTACACCTTAATATGGTTGAATGGCTTTTGCACTTTCTGATAAAAAAATACTGAGAAATTTGTTTTTTATTTGTATAGGAATAGTAGAGTTCATGCATTCATAAGTCGCAGTGTGCTGACACTTGGTTTATGTATAGGTCTGTAAATTGGCCACATAGCAGATTTGGGCACCTGTACATTAAAGGGAATATGTCAGCAGGTTTTTGCCATGTAATCTAAGGACAGCATTGGGTAGGGGTTAAAGCACTGAATTCAGTCATGTGTCTTTTATCACACTGTGGGCTGTTTTTTACCTAGAATGAAAGTTTTACCACTAGTTGATTATCACTGCTGTGACTAGATGACAAACGAGCCTGTGTCTGACCATGCCCCCTCCTGTGATAAGCAACTCACTTTCAATAGACTATGTACATAGGGAGCATGGTGTGGGTGTGGTTAGCTTTCTCATCTCTACTTCATCCTACAGCAATGTCGTTGCATGTAATGGCTCTTGTTCCCTGCAAGCATGCATGCATGCAGGTGGTGTGTATGTACACAGGAGAGCGCCCCTAGGAGAAAAGGCCCTGTAACATGCAACGACATCGCTAACGAGATATCGCTGGGGTCACGGAATTCATGACGCACATCCGGCCTCGTTAGCGACGTTGTTGTGTGTGACACCTACGAGCAACCGCTAACGATCCAAAAAACGGCAAAAATCATTGATTGTTGACACGTCGTTCCTTTCCCAAATATCGTTGCTCATTTTGGAAGCAAGTTGTTCGTCGTTCCTGAGGCAGCACACATCGCTACGTTTGACACCCCGGCAACGACGAACAACAGCGTTTCTGCGTCCTCCGGCAATGAGGTGGCAGTGTTGATAATGCGGCTGCTCTCCGCTCCTCCGCTTCTATTGGCGGCCCGCTGTGTAACGTCGCTGTGACGCCGCACGAAGAGCCCCTTAAAAAAGAGTTTGTTCGCCAGCCACAGCGACGTCATTAGGAAGGTATGTGCGTGTGACGTGTACTAGCGATATTGTTCGCCACGGGCAGCGATTTGCCCATGACGCACGCACGAAAGGGGAGGGTACGATCGCTTGCGATATCGCTAGCGATGTCGCAGCGTGTAAAGCAGCCTTTAGTCCTTTAACACTTACAAACACCAAAGATTTCAATGAATAAAATGCAGGCCTCCATAGCGCTAAGTTGACCAAACCTACTAATGACACTGGCTTTTACGCTTTTTGATCAAATAGTGTTAACTAAATACCCTATGTAATTTACATGTACTACTGCTATTTACCTATTTACTTACTATAGACTATAAAGGCGACAAAAGGGCTATTCTTGTTATGACAATTTATTTGGGATTGTTAGATGAATAAGCCTTTTTTAATTTTTTTAAAGCATTCTGAACTGTTTTTTCAATCAACAAATCCTTTAAAGACTACAGACACTCTTAACATGACAATTATTTTAGAGATTTTAATGGTTAGTTACGAGTGATGGGCGAGCATGCTCGCCACTGCTCGACCCCCGATGGAGCATTGGGGTGCTCGGCATGCTCAATACTTGATGGAACGTCCCTGGGGCCTGAGTACCATTTTGTAGTGCACGCCTCACATGTTTTGGGGCTGTTTTTCAGCCACTAAACATATGGTTTCCTGCCAATCACGGTAATGCCGTAGCCATGTTGATAACTGGTGTTAAGCTGATTGTCTGGCCACAATGCAACATCAGGTCTATATAACAGTAAGGGTACCTTCACACTTTAGCGATGCAGCAGCGATCCGACCAGCGATCTGACCTGGTCAGGATCGCTGCTGCATTGCTACATGGTCGCTGGTGAGCTGTCAAACAGGCAGATCTCACCAGCGACCAGTGACCAGCCCCCAGCCAGCAGCGACGTGCAAGCGACGCTGCGCTTGCACGGAGCCGGCGTCTGGAAGCTGCGGACTCTGGTAACTAAGGTAAACATCGGGTATGGTTACCCGATGTTAACCTTAGTTACCAGCTCACACCGCTTAACTTAGCGTGTTCAGGGAGCAGGAGCCGGCACTGGCATCGTGAGAGCTGCGGAGGCTGGTAACGAAGGTAAATATCGGGTAACCACCTTGGTTACCCGATGTTTACCTTGGTTACAGCTTACCGCAGGCTGTCAGACGCCGGCTCCTGCTCCCTTCACATTCAGGATTGTTGCTCTCTCGCTGTCACACACAGCGATGTGTGCTTATCAGCGGGAGAGCAACAATAAAAAAACGAACCAGCACTGTGTGTAACGAGCAGCGATCTCACAGCAGGGGCCAGATCGCTGCTCAGTGTCACACACAGCGAGATCGCTAATGAGGTCACAAAAAACGTGGCTCAGCAGCGATCTCAGTAGCGATCTCGCTGTGTGTGAAGTACCCCTAAGAGTTAGGAGATTTCATAAATCTCATGCACACGATTGTTTTTTTTCCTGACTGAAATGGAAAACTTCTCCGTTTTTTAAATAAGCAGCATGTCAACTATTCTTGTATTTTTGCAGTTTTTTTGCAGTTTTTTCAACATTGAAAGCAACGAGAAAGTGCAAAAACTCAGTAGAAAATGTTGTGTGGGAACACGGAGGAGGCATTTTTCTTCCACTTTTTTATTATGCTTTATATACAATTCACTATACAGGAAATAATGTTTCTTAAAAAAATTTCCTGTAAAATCCATTTTATCTTTGGTTTTGCATGGTTTATTGTTAGTCTGTAAAAGTGGAGCACTACTCTGACAACATTATTCCCAGCAGCGACCTGGGAGTGAGAGATGCATCCAGACTTCTTCCTCATGCTGTTCCTATTACTTTTGAGCACTGTTTCCATCGATCTCAGGGATTTTCCTGCCCCCCCCCATCCTCCTGAAGGGATCTTCCTTAAAAATGCTTGAGTTTCCCATTGACTTCTATTATACTCGTTGCTTAATAGAGCCCGTCCGAGCATCCGACCTACCACTCAAGCATTTTAGTGCTTGCTCATCAATATTATACTGAACAAAAATATAAACACAATACTTTTGGTTTTTGCTCCCATTTTTCATAAGCTGAACTCAAAGATCTAAGATTTTTTACTCTGTACACAAAAGGCCTTTTTCTCTCAAATATTGTTCACAAACTTGTCTAAATCTCCATTAGTGAGCGAATCTCCTTTGCTGAGATAATCCATCCACCTCACAGGTGTGGCACATCAAGATGCTGATTAGACAGCGTGATTATTGCACAGGTGTGCCTTAGGCTGGCCCCAATGAAAGGTCACTGTAAATTCTGCAGTTATATTATATTAGTGGTTATATAGAAGAAAATGGCACTTCCTTCATATGGATTTAAAGGATGTTGGGGTGCACTTCAGGTTCCAAGGCCATATAAACAAGAAGTAACAAGGCACTCCCAGAGTACGATGAAAGTTATATTTATTAATGTGCGTGACAGAGAACGTTTTCGGCCCAAATTGGACCTTCCTCAGTAGCACTAAATATAAGAATAAGGTACAAAAATAAATAAATGCATATAACACAGAGGATAAACAAAAATGCTTGAGGACTAAAGATTTCATATACAGTTAGGTCCAGAAATATTTGGACAGTGACACAATTTTCGCGAGTTGGGCTCTGCATGCCACCACATTGGATTTGAAATAAAACCTCTACAACAGAATTAAAGTGCAGATTGTAACGTTTAATTTGAAGGTTTGAACAAAAATATCTGATAGAAATTGTAGGAATTGTACACATTTCTTTACAAACACTCCACATTTTAGGAGGTCAAAAGTAATTGGACAAATAAACCAAACCCAAAAAAAATGTTTATTTTCAATATTTTGTTGCGAATCCTTTGGAGGCAATCACTGCCTTAAGTCTGGAACCCATGGACATCACCAAACGCTGGGTTTCCTCCTTCTTAATGCTTTGCCAGGCCTTTACAGCCGCAGCCTTCAGGTCTTGCTTGTTTGTGGGTCTTTCCGTCTTAAGTCTGGATTTGAGCAAGTGAAATGCATGCTCAATTGGGTTAAGATCTGGTGATTGACTTGGCCATTGCAGAATGTTCCACTTTTTTGCACTCATGAACTCCTGGGTAGCTTTGGCTGTATGCTTGGGGTCATTGTCCATCTGTACTATGAAGCGCCGTCCGATCAACTTTGCGGCATTTGGCTGAATCTGGGCTGAAAGTATATCCCGGTACACTTCAGAATTCATCCGGCTACTCTTGTCTGCTGTTATGTCATCAGTAAACACAAGTGACCCAGTGCCATTGAAAGCCATGCATGCCCATGCCATCACGTTGCCTCCACCATGTTTTACAGAGGATGTGGTGTGCCTTGGATCATGTGCTGTTCCCTTTCTTCTCCAAACTTTTTTCTTCCCATCATTCTGGTACAGGTTGATCTTGGTCTCATCTGTCCATAGAATACTTTTCCAGAACTGAGCTGGCTTCATGAGGTGTTTTTCAGCAAATTTAACTCTGGCCTGTCTATTTTTGGAATTGATGAATGGTTTGCATCTAGATGTGAACCCTTTGTATTTACTTTCATGGAGTCTTCTCTTTACTGTTGACTTAGAGACAGATACACCTACTCCACTGAGAGTGTTCTGGACTTCAGTTGATGTTGTGAACGGGTTGTTCTTCACCAAAGAAAGTATGCGGCGATCATCCACCACTGTTGTTATCCGTGTACGCCCAGGCCTTTTTGAATTCCCAAGCTCACCAGTCAATTCCTTTTTTCTCAGAATGTACCTGACTGTTGATTTTGCTACTCCAAGCATGTCTGCTATCTCTCTGATGGATTTTTTCTTTTTTTTCAGCCTCAGGATGTTCTGCTTCCCCTCAATTGAGAGTTCCTTAGACCGCATGTTGTCTGGTCACAGCAACAGCTTCCAAATGCAAAACCACACACCTGTAATCAACCCTAGACCTTTTAACTACTTCATTGATTACAGGTTAACGAGGGAGACGCCTTCAGAGTTAATTGCAGCCCTTAGAGTCCCTTGTCCAATTATTTTTGGTCCCTTGAAAAAGAGGAGGCTATGCATTACAGAGCTATGATTCCTAAACCCTTTCTCCGATTTGGATGTGAAAACTCTCATATTGCAGCTGGGAGTGTGCACTTTCAGCCCATATTATATATATAATTGTATTTCTGAACATGTTTTTGTAAACAGCTAAAATAACAAAACTTGTGTCACTGTCCAAATATTTCTGGACCTAACTGTATGTAACAATTGTACATTATACATAATATTCAAATTCATATTGTTTGAAAAATTGAGAATAAAATTGGAAATATAGATTTCATACATGTAGCAATATCATATATGTAACAATTGTACATTATTTACAATATTCAATTCATATTGACTCAAGGAAAAAAAAAATTTTTCAAATAAAATACATGAAAATTAAAGGAAAAGAGGACAAAGGAAAAGAAAAGGAAAAAGAAGAATCATAGAAATGATGAAGGAAGGGAAATGATGGTTTGTACAAGATTTGTGTGTGTGAAAGAAAGAGAAAAAGAGAAAAAAGGAAAAAAAACGGGGAGAAAAAAGGAAAAATATCTGCTACGCGATGTCCATGTTGGTAAATGGGAATGATTAAATGGAGATTAGTCCAATAAATATCATGTGCTTGTAGACATCAAGGATGTAGGATGTGATAGTGTGGTTGAATGGAGTATTGCAGAGTGAGGTAAGTATTATGTGAATGTAGGTGCCAGATATAGAAATGTTGTAGGAAAAATATGTGTTGTGTGAATGAATGTGAAGGACTTGATCAAAGGATAGTGTGTAGAAGTGTTGGAAAGGGAAAGAGAGGGATATAATGAAAAGTCTATAGAAATGTGAATTGAGAAAGAGAGAAACGTGAAAAGAGTAAAAGGCTAAGAGGAAAAGAGATCAATAAAACAAGACATGATTTGAGTAGGTGAAGATGCCAGTGTGCTTACCATTTGTGAGGAGAAACGCTGTATGGGCTACAGGCGTGGAATCCACCGCTGCATGGGGGCCGGAGAGGCCGAACTAAATAGGGGTGGTAATTGATCTGGGCGGTGCTTTGTACTAACGTGGGACCGCGCGTGCGCAATAGAGACGCTATACTGAGTGAATTCACTGAACAGCGCATGTGTGCAGTCATTCATGAGGTTGACGCTTGTAAGTGCCTGGAACAGATCTAGAGCTGCGCATGCGTTAGGAAATAGACGGTGGAGGTGAACTATGTAGGCACAGAGCATGCGTGGAACTCTCCATTCTGGCTGATGCTGTTAACCACGGGTGGATCCGCTGTGTTGATTGTGCGCACAGTGCTTCATATAGTTAGAGGTAGATGCCTGGGAAGGTGCTGGACTGCGCCTGTGTTAGTGAATCATAGTGAGCATTTTAAGGGCACTGTATGCGGGTTCTCCGTGCTGGCAGGAAAGGCTGGTATAATTAAGACACTGTGATGGTGATCGTAGAAGAGCAATAGGAGAGCGACAGGGGCCACAGGATGAGATCAATATTTTTTCTAAAAGAAAGAAGAATGAGTTAGAAGATGATCATACAAAATTAATTCCAAATGACATAAACATTAACTGTATAGAGATTCACAGGAAGGATTGGAGTTCGTACTCCCGATTTAAACCTCTAGGGGCTAGGGTGCTGAGTTCGTTAATCCAATAGGCTTCTCTTTTTTTGAGAAATTTAATCATATCGCCACCTCTCCTGGAGGTGTCTATATGATCAATGACTTGGAACTTAAGTTGTGAAATAGTATGTCTGGCAATTTTGAAATGATGAGGAATAGGTAAAAGAAGGTTTTTGCATCTAATGGTGGATTTGTGTTTCGATATGCGATCTCCTATATGTTGGGTGGTTTCACCCACATATAGGAGGCCACATGGGCGCTTAATAATATAGACTACGTTAGTCGATTTACATGTGTAGAAATTGCGTATGGGATATTTCGTACCATTGTGTGGGTTGTGGAAGCTGTCACCCATTTGAATGTTATTACATTGAGGGCACCAGAGGCAAGGAAAAGTGCCAAATCTAGGTGTGCCTAGGAATCTTTGCTCGGGAATTTTTTGAATAGGACCCACATCTGCTCTGATGAGTTTATCTTTAATGTTCGGTGGTCTTTTATAACAGGGTAAGAAAAGTGTCCTGAATTCGGGAATGTTGGGGTACCCTTGTGTCAAAATGGGCCAGTTTTTGCGTATGGTTTTATGAATTTTGAAGCCAAAGGGATGAAATGTGTGTGGAAAGGGTATTATTTTCTCATTTTTCTTAGTAGTGTCACTGGTATGGTGTCGGCTACTGTCTAGTAATGGTAACGGGTAACCCCTATTAGAGAATTTGTTCTGCATCTCTTGTAGTCTTAAATTTAACGTATCTTTATCAGACACTATCCTCTTGACTCTTTGGAACTGAGATATTGGGATAGATTTTTTAACGGACATGGGGTGATGACTGGAAAAATGGAGAAGGGTGTTTTTATCAGTATTTTTGATAAAGAGATCAGTGGATAGGTTACCCTCAGTGTCCTTAAGGACAGTGGTGTCCAAAAAAAATTGATTTTTTGTAAATCGTATTGTAAGGTAAAATGTAAACCAGGCCAAGCAGTGTTCAACTGTTCAAGGAACTCATGAAGGGCTCCAATGGGACCCTCCCAAACGCAAAAGACATCGTCTATGTATCTCTTCCAGACCGGGCAGAATTTTTGGAATAGTGGATTAGAGTAGACCACTTCATCCTCGAACTTGGTCATATAGCTATTTGCGTAAGGGGGGCCACATTAGAGCCCATCGCGGTACCCTGCGTCTGGAGGTAGTAGTTGTCCCCAAAAAGAAAATAATTTTCTTTCAAAACTAATGTCAATAAATCAAGGCACAAAGATATCACAGATTGATCAAACTAATGTTGAGTAAGTAGGTCCTGGATTGCAATGATACCAGCATCATGGGGTATACTGGTGTAAAGACTGGCCACGTCCATTGTTACTAGTAATGCTTCTTTATTTATCCGTCCTAATCCCTTGATAATCTGTAAGAATGTGCCAGTGTCAAGAAGGAAGGATTGGGTAGTCTTGATTAAAGGGGTGAGAATTTTTTCTAAGAAGATGGATAAGGGAGAGAGAACAGAGTCCGAGCCTGCCACTATAGGTCTACCTGGTGGGTTGTTTAGTCGTTTGTGGACTTTGGGGAGTATGTATAAAACTGGGTTGATGGGATTTGATTTGGTAAGAAAGTCAACTGTCTTGGAGTCAATGGTACCTAGATGTAAATGATGTGAGAGAGTATTCTCAATTTTCTTGGTCAATGACGGCAAGGGGCTACAAGTTAATTTCTTATATATTTGATCGTCACTGAGTTGTCGGTCTATCTCTCTAATGTAGTCAACCTTGTTCATTATTACAACAGCTCCGCCCTTATCGGCTGGTTTTATAATAAGATCCTTGTCATTGGATAAGTCATTTAGTGCTTGACGGTGCAATAGAGAGAGATTGTTGTGATCATGAAATTTACCCAAGTTTATATCATGCCGAAGACGTTGAAAATCAGATTTTACAAAATCAATAAAAGTTTCAAAAGGTGAAGTACCAAAAGGAGGACGATACATGCTTTTAGATTTTAGACCCAAATCAGTAATAGAAATGGTGGACTGTTTGACCGGAGTGGCAGTTGAAAAAGGCTTATCATCAAAGTGAGTCTTAATTCTCAGGTTTCTGCAGAACCGTTGTAGGTCCATGTCTAATTCAAAAGTATTGAGTTTAGAGGTTGGACAAAATGATAGGCCCTTTTGCAGAACCGCCAGTTGTGTGGTACTAAGTATTTTGGAGGACAAGTTTATCACTAGGGATTCTTTACCTGTGATCTGGTGGTTCTGGAGGTGTCGAAGCCTTCTGCACTGTCCGCCACGTCTTGTCTTTTTCTTCGTCCTGCATGACCGCCTCTTGGGCCTAAAAAAGGAGCCTGATTGCTTGTGGATGGGCCCCTGCGCTCGCTGTCTGTGCTTGAATTGGAATACTCTGAAAATGACTGTCTGGATTGATAGCGGAATTTTGTGTTGGAGTAGTTGTCCTGCCATCTGTAGACTTTCTCTTGGCTGTAGTCGTCCGCGTCCCTATTATATTAGTGGGACCAGGGGGGTTGTGGAGCAGAAAACCAGTCAGTTTATGCAGAATTTTTTTCGATATGCAAACAGATTCCTGCAGCACCTATCTGTGTGGCTGGCCTCAGACGATCTTGGAGGTGAAGATGCCGGATGTTGAGGTCCTGGGCCGGTGTGGTTACACGGGGCCTGTGGTTGTCAGACCGATTGGATGTTCTGCCACATTCTCTAAAACACCTTTGAAGACGGCTTATGGTAGAGAATGAACATTCAATTAACAGGCAGCGGCTTTGGTGGACATTCCTGCAGTCAGCAGGCCGATTGCACATATCTCAAAACTTGCAATATCTGTGGCATTATGCTGTGTGATATAACTGCACATTTTAGAGGGGCCTTTTATTGTTGCCAGCCTAAAGCACACCTGTGCAATAATCACTCTGTCTAATCAGCATCTTGATATGACACACCTGTGAGGTGGATGGATTATCTCAGTAAAGGAGAAGTGGTCACTAAAGGTCCAGTCACACTAAGCAACTTACCAGCGATCCCAACAACGATAGGGATCGCTGGTAAGTTGCTAGGAGGTTGCTGGTGAGATGTCACACTGCGACGCTCCAGCGATCCCACCAGCAACCTGACCTGGCAGGGATCGCTGGAGCGTGGCTACACAAGTTGCTGGTGAGCTCACCAGCAACCAGTGACAAGCCCCCAGCGCTGCGTGGAAGCTGCTGCGCTTGGTAACTAAGGTAAATATCGGGTAACCAACCCGATATTTACCTTGGTTACCACTGCACGGAGCTACACGTGCAGAGAGCAGGGAGCAGCGCACACTGAGCGCTGGCTCCCTGCTCTCCTAGTTACAGCACACATCAGGTTAATTACACGATGTGTGCTGCAGCTAAATGTGCACAGAGCAGGGAGCAGCGCACACTGAGCGCTGGCTCCTTGCTCTCCTAGTTACAGCACACATGGGGTTAATTTCCCGATGTGTGCTGCAGCTACATGTGCACAGAGCAGGGAGCAGCGCACACTGAGCGCTGGCTCCTTGCTCTCCTAGTTACAGCACACATGGGGTTAATTTCCCGATGTGTGCTGTAGCTACATGTGCAGAGAGCAGGGAGCAGCGCACAATGCTTAGCGCTGGCTCCTTGCTCTCCTAGTTACAGCACACATCGGGTTAATTAACCCGATGTGTCCTGCAGCTACATGTGCACACAGCAGGAGCCGGCAGCACAGGCAGTGAGAGCGGCGGAGGCTGGTATCAAAGGTAAATATCGGGTAACCAAGGACAGGGCTTCTTGGTTACCCGATGTTTACATTGGTTACCAGCCTCCGCAGAAGCCGGCTCCTGCTGCCTGCACATTTAGTTGTTGCTGTCTCGCTGTCACACACAGCGATCTGTGCTTCACAGCGGGACAGCAACAACTAAAAAATGGCCCAGGACATTCAGCAACAACCAACGACCTCACAGCAGGGGCCAGGTTGTTGCTGGATGTCACACACAGCAACATCGCTAGCAACGTCACAAAAGTTGTTCGTTACCAGCGATGTTGCTAGCGATGTTGCTTAGTGTGACGGGGCCTTAACAGCTGTGCACAAACTTGTGAACAATATTTGTGACAAAGATCTTTTGTTTAAATAGAAACAGTCTTAAGGCCCTGTCACACACAGAGATAAATCTTTGGCAGATCTGTGGTTGCAGTGAAATCATGGACATATTGTTCCATTTGTACACAGCCACAAACCTGGCACTGATTGGCCACAATTTCACTGCAACCACAGATCTGCCGCAGATTTATCTCTGTGTGTGACAGGGCCTTTAGATCTTTGAGTTCAGCTCATGAAAAATGGGAGCAAACAATATAGGTGTTGTGTTTATATATTTGTTCTGTATAGTTACTTTTAGTTAATGAATTGCACTACATTTCACTCTGCAATCTCCAGTCCTTAAAGGGAACCTGTCACTACTTTTTTGGCCTATAAACTGCGGTCACCACCACTGGGCTCTTATATACAGCATTCTAACATACTGTATATAAGAGCCCAGGCCGCTGTGAGAACATAAAAACACTTTATAATACTCATCTAGAAGGTCGCTCTGGAGCACACCAGTCGGATGGGTGGCACCGTTCTCCGAGACTGGCGCCTCCCCTTTCAGCCAGCTTGGTCTTCCTTATTCTGAAGCTGTGGTGCATGACGCATCCTACGTCATACACACTCGCCGCTCCTGCGCAGACACACTATAATACTTTGATCTGCCCTGAGCAGCGCAGATCAAAGTGCGCCTCAATGCCTGAGCGTGTGTATGACGTAGATGTGGCGCCCCAGCATCTGGTTGCCACAACAGTGTTGCCCCTCCAAAGGGTTAATGCTGAGCCTGGAGGTAATTGGGGAAGTCTATTGGCCAGTAAGTACCAACATTCAACACCGTTTCTCCCTCAGGCCAGCAGAGGGAGCTCTAAACCTGGGGTTCCAGAGAGCACTTCCTTAAGCCCTGACCTGAGGGAGGAGTTAGGTAGTCTGTGAGGGAAGTTCAAGGAGAGAGGAGCTGAGAGGAGCTGAGGAGGACGGGTCAGAACCTGTTTGCCTCACAAGAGCACGCAACAACACATCAGACGTCGGAGTCTGTGGTTGCCAGGGTGTAAAACCCTTCCCCGGCCAAGTTTACCATCTTCACAGACAACAATCCGTTGACCCACCTGGCAACAGCCAAGCTACATGCGCTAGAACAGCGATGGATGGCTCGACTGTCCAACTTTGACTTTACCATCAAGTACTGGGCTGGCCGAAAGAATAACAATGTTGATGCGCTGTCCAGAATGCCTCACTTACTCGAGTCTGGAGAAGATCTGGATGAACTAGAAGAGATAGAGTTACCGGCTTTCCATCACCAAGGTGTCTCCCAGTGTGAGCATGCTGTAAGAGGGAAGCGCTCGAGCCAGCACGAGGTCTCGGTCAACCCATTACTCCACCATAAATGGGAAGAAACACAGAACAGTGACCCGGCAGTCCGATTGGTCAAAATAAAGCTAGCACAAGCTGAAACCGGTCTTGGTCCAGGTGCTCCACAAGAAGCCTAACAGCTGTGGAAGGAGAGGGGACGACTGTTTCTCTACAAAGGCAAGTTATGCAAAAGATATGTTAACTGGCGAACCAATGAACTCGTCTTGCAAATAGTGGTTCCACAGAGGGATCCCCTATGGTCCTAGCCGCTTACCACGATAAAGCGGGACACTTCGGGTGGAAGAAGTTGGAGGTCCTACTCCGTGATCGGTTCTACTGGGTACACATGAGAAAGGCCATCGAGAAGTGGTGCCGAGACTGTGGTCCGTGTACCCTGAGACGAAAAGATGATACTAGCCAGAGGTCACCCTTGCAGCCAATTATCACGAAGCAGCCCCTTGAATTAGTGGCCATGGACCATGTGAAACTAACACCAAGCCGGTCAGGCTATGTCTACGCCCTTACCATAGTGGACCATTACTCTCGGTTCCTGGTAGTAGTGCCTGTGAAAGACCAAACAGCCAGGACAGCAGCTAGGGCATTTCAAGCATACTTTTGTCGACCCCACGGTTATCCTGAAAGAGTACTGACTGATCAAGGCCCTGCATTCGAGGCAGAAGTGTTCCAAGAATTCTGTAACATGTACGGCTGTAAGAAAATAAGAACAACACCGTACCACCCTCAAACCAATGGACTGTGCGAGAAAATGAATCATGTGGTTATTGACTTGCTCAAGACTTTGCCTCTAGAAGAAAGAAACCAAAGGCCAGAGAAATTACCAGATCTAGTGGACTTGTATAATCATATTCCAGTAAACTCCACCAACTGCAGTCCCGCTTACTTGATGCGAGCAAGACCTGGCAAGTTACCTGTAGACTTCGATATGGTAACTGTGTCACCTGAAGTGGTTCAACAGATAGAAGATTAGAATACAGAGCGACAACAACAATACCGCCAAGTTCAGGAATATGTGGAAAGGAACCTGTCCCAAGCCAGAATGAGACAAGAAAAGAACTACAATCAAAACGCCCCAGCAACTCCCTTTGCACCTGGAGAACAGGTCCTCAACAAGAAGCGGAAGATGCACAAATTAGATGACCAGTGGGAAAACGAGCCCTACACAATTATTCCCCCAAATTTTGACAATAATAAAGTGTGTCTCATAAGTAAAGATGGAGGCAAAACATATCAAGCAGTTTCCAGAGATCGTCTGAAAGTATGCCCTGAACGGTGTAAAATCCAAGAAGAAGTTCGAGAAAGTCCCCAACCTCAAGAAAAAGAAGAGATGATCCAAACAGTACTTGGAAAATTCCCCAAAACATGGACCCAAAAAAAATAAGGCTATAGTGGTAACAGTACTCACATTCCCGCAAGAGGTCATACCAGCAACAGAAGAGGTTCCAGATCCATCTGAAGACAATGCTGCAATAGAAAAGGAACCGCAGAATCAACCCCCCCTGCCAGTGGTGAACCTTTCGTACCCTTGGCGAATCTAAAGGTACCATCACACATAACGAGATCGCTAGCGAGATCGCAGCTGAGTCACGGTTTCTGTGACGCAGTAGCGATCCCGTTAGCGATCTTGTAATGTGTGACACCTACCAGCGATCAGCCCCTGCTGTGAGATCTCTAGTCGTTGCAGAATAGTCCAGGCCATTTTCTTCAAAGGCGATATCCTGCTGAGCAGGACACATCACTGTGTTTGACACTATGTGACAGGGTCACAGTGACTGCTGAGATCGTTATACAGGTCGCTACTGCGACCTGTATTGTTCCTGCATCGCTGGTAAGATCTGACTGTGTGACATCTCACCTGCGACCTCCCAGCGACTTACCTGCGATCCCTATCAGGTCGCATCGATTTTAGGGATCGCTGGTAAGTTGTTGTGTGTGACTGGGCCTTAAGACCCCGTAGGCAACAATCACGCATACCTATCAGGGTTAGGCCTACCAGTAACACTGAGGTAGCAGACACTCCAAGTAGTCAGGAAAAAACATCAGTACTACGCAGGTCCCAACGTAGCACCCGGGGACAACCCCCTCCAAAGTATAGAAAATAGAATACCAATCCGAGTGTAAATAGTTATGTGAAAATGTCTGAAATGTTTTATTTTAAGTGATTGAGTATATGGACAACTGGGTCACTGGAGTATGGGTGACCAAAACTTTAATTGTTTATAGTTAGCACCAGTGTGCTCACCACCCCAGAAGAAAAACCCGTCCGGCATGCCTAGAATGGGGGCATCGATCCTCTGACGCACGCCCAGAGCCTATGTTGGGGGTTTTATCATGGCGGGTCCCCAATGGAGCAGTGTAATGGACACCCGGCAGGGAGCCACACTGGACTCATAAAAGTTGTCATTTAAGTTTGTAACGTTTAAGAAATGTACCTCCTAAAAAGGGATGAAATGTTCTAATATGTCTTTGTTTATGTTTCTTCAGTCCGGGAGTACTGATTTTAAGTAAGGGGGGAGTGTGGCGCCCCAGCATCTGGTTGCCACAACAGTGTTGCCCCTCCAAAGGGTTAATGCTGAGCCTGGAGGTAATTGGGGAAGTCTATTGGCCAGTAAGTACCAACATTCAACACCGTTTCTCCCTCAGGCTAGCAGAGGGAGCTCTAAACCTGGAGTTCCAGAGAGCACTTCCTTAAGCCCTGACCTGAGGGAGGAGTTAGGTAGTCTGTGAGGGAAGTTCAAGGAGAGAGAAGCTGAGTAGTACGGTCTTGTGAGCTGGGGTGTGGAGCTAGGTTAGCTCAACCCAGGAAAGCAGGAGCCGTAGCAAGGCACGTAGAGAAGACGCTAGAGGAGGACGGGTCAGAACCTGTTCACCTCAGAAGAGCACGCAACAAAACATCAGACGTCGGAGTCTGTGGTTGCCAGGGTGTAAAACCCTTCCCCGGTAGCCGAATCCGACGGGAAGGAGGGCTGCAGGTCCCCTGGCCCCATAAAGAACCTGAAGGTCCAGCTGCATCACAGGGGCCCGGTGTGGACTCCAGCAGAGAAGCACCAGAGAGGGCCTGTGCAGCCTACCACACGGGGAAAGGGATGTACCACAAGTCCCAGCAGCAAGAGGGCCACTGCTAAGCCAAGATTGCAGGGTCCTGTAGAAGCAGAGAAAGAGCATGGAGTAGGCCTCATTACTCGACTGGCCAAGGAGATCACCCCAGGTACTTCCAGGCCGACCGGATCACCTTTACCACCAGTGACGGTCTCCCAGGACTAAGCTGTTGCCAAGTAAAAGAAAAGAAGGTAAAGAGACTGTTATTTGTGTCGGTTCTTTACACTACCTGATTGGCCCTGCACCGCCCCCCACCATTGCATAGACTTTCATAAAAACCAACGGTTGCCCCGAGGGACCGCTCCACCTGTGGGGAGCAGAACTACCATAGCTGCCATTACATCAGCCCCGGAGGCCCTATCCAGCAGCGGCCGCTCCATAGCCGCAATCCACAGGTGGCGTCACGAATCTTCCATAAACTTAATTCTAACCATCCCCAGCAGTCGTCATATTAGTTGGCCCCGCCAGGGTCACGGAGCCGGGCCCTGCCACCGCTGACTACCTCCGGACTAGTCCGGCCCGGCACCAGGTGTCCCAGAGCCCTGGGGTGAGCGAGTCATAGACGCATCATGCACTGCGACTTCAGAATAAGGAAGACCAAGATGGCTGAAAGAGGAGGTGCTGGTACCGGAGAACTAAGACGCCCATATGACCCAACTCCACCGCAGCGACCTTCTAGGTGAGTATTATAAATTGTTTTTTATGTTCTACACAGCGGCCTGGGCTCTTACATAAAGCATATTAGAATGCTGTATATAAGAGCCCACTGGCGGTGGCCACAGCTTATAGGCCGAAAAAGTGGTGACAGGTAACTTTAACTTATTTCTAGCCAACCCCCCCCCATATGCAGTTTTCAGATTTTTTTTTCTTGTTGTGTATCCTGAGTGCTGCTGCTGTCTTCTCTTGTTTTCAAGTATCAGCAGAGCTCCAGAGCTGCACATACTTTACCCACATCCTCCATATGCTTTCCTCCTAGTCTATTGTTATCTCTGCTCTATAAACCTTTAGATACTCTCCCCTCTCTCCACAGGAGATTTGTGTCCAACACATTCTGCTTCCTGATTTACTATCTATACCACTGAGAAGGCTGGTGGAGCATAGAACGGTCAGAATTTCCATTGATGAATTTGACGATTTCGGCAGAGTACTGACCTAGATAATGCAGCATCAAAATAGTAACAAAAAAATTATGAAGTCAATTTCCAAAGTTGCTTTACTGTGCATTTAGGAAATAATACAATGAAAAAAAATCATTGCAAAAGCAAACTGTCATGATTCCGTTGTGCAGAATATTCTGTATTGTTCTGCTATGCTCTCCTGCAGAGCTGGTAGATGTTGCCTATGGTGCAGAGTGTGACACCCTGGCAAAACCAGGTAGTCACAGTTAGGCCCCTGCACAACACCGTTCCCTCACTAGGAAACACACAGTCAACCAAAAAACCTAGTCACCCCCCCCTTAGGGAAAGATAGACATACCAGTGGGCGTGACCAGGTGGTTGGGACACGCCCACCCAGGGGTCTAGACAGCCCAGGGTGGGAAAAACAGTTTGTGGAGTTTAGCTTGAAGGTTCAGTTCAGAGAGGAGTGTGGGCTGGAGCTAAGTGTAGCTCCAGCAGGAAAGTTCAAGTTGAACGGTACCAGGGTAGGAGCCCTGGTGCCACTGGCTAGGAGGCAGACGGTGGTCTCCGTCAGCAGGAGACGGGAAGACGACTCGGTGGAACCGAGGTGGACCGGGACAGAGTTGTAGCCCGCCGGTACCGATACGGGGAACCGACCCGGAAACCGTAGCACAAAGGGGGGTACTCGGACCCTGAAGCCAGGACCAGAAACAAGTTGAACTGGTTAATTAACTGATTGAGGCCAGGACTAGAAGTTCTGTCCCACCCAAAGTCTCTCATAGAAGACAACAGCCCACTGATTAGGGATAAGAGGTCACCGCCAGGGCCCATAGATCCCATGGGCCAGCGTCTGCGGGCATGGCTCCTTAGGCCACATCCAGCCGGGAACGGACTCCTGAGTTTAAAACTAGGAAAGTCCACCTTACACAAAGCAGTGCAGGAAAAGGATAGAGACCACCAGCTGGGTGAGGGACCTGAAAGCAACCGGCCGCGGCACCGGCCATCATCACCTTGGTTTACCAGAGACTTGTGTGTGTTTTACAATCAGTGAGTACACCAGCACCCCCTGCGGTCGCTACCCCCTGCACCGAGCCACCGGGTCCCGGGGCCACCATCCCTACCCACGGAGGGGTAAACAACTTGCTGCACAACATCTCCCCGGGTGCCCCGTAACAGCAGCGGTGGTGTCCCACCTTGCCACACACCGTGGGTGGCGTCATAAACTTACTACGGCCCAGCTCGTACATCTACATCCCCCCCATTTATTCGGCGTGTCCGCGAGACCCCCGGGTCCGAAGACCCTCGAGCCACCACCCCTGAGGGCCCGGATTCGAGCAGCGCCGGCTGCTGGCACGGGGGCGGCACACAGAGCTTTTTGCAGGATGAATGCTTTGTTGTTTCACTGCACTGGGTTTCATGCTGTCCTGGGAGGTGCTCTTGCAGATGCTTCTCCTTCTCGGTCATTGCTCTTCTTTAGGGAGCATGTTAGCTTAGGACGCCGCCAGTCGTACTTCCTGTTTACAGTTGTGTTATTGGCTCCCGTGGTGCTCAGTGTTCAGATCTTGGTCTCTTCTTGACTCCAGACTGCTGTTTACCCATCTCTGCCTGTCCTGCCCTGTTTCTGTTGTGACTTCCTTGCTTCTGACCTCGGACTTCCTCCTGACTGCATCTTCGCCTGCTCCCTGTATCTTGCAAGTACTCTTCTGGAACCCTGACCTTCAGCTTATACCTCGACCTCGTCTCTGTTTGTCCCTCGTGTACTGTCGTGCCCTCCTGGTTTATGATCCCGGCCTGCCTAACAATCTCTCCATTTACTGCATACTAGTAGAATTTAGCGCCACCTTGTGACAGTCATCACACATACAAAACATGTAATCATATTTTGCAATATAAACTGCATACATTATTAAATAAATCTCTTGGACTAGATGAAGCTGGTGTACTTATTGTGAAAATCCATGTTAAAATGGCCATATAATCATTTATGAAACTTTTCGTATAGGATATTAAAATGAGCATTTTATGAGTCTAACTATAGAAGAACTCATAAAACGCTCATCTGAACAATTCGATTATACAGCCGATCAGATGAGGATTCTCAAAATTATTACATGAAGCTCATCAGGTCCTAGAGATTTATTTAATAATGTATACAGTTTGTCTTGTGAAAGCTAGTGACAGATCGGCTTTAAGCTGAAGACTAATAATATCTCTGGTTGCTAGGAACATTCTGTTTAACAGGCTTATTTTAAACTTCATAGCGTATACCTCGAGTATCTAAAAAAATGTTTTATTTCAGGTATTTACATCTGTACATTTTTTTTTATGTAAAAATAGAACCCCCATTACAGAACCCTGATGACCCTTTTATAGCCAAAGGGGTCTAACAAGGTACTATTATTTATTTTACTCACTAATAAAGGGCCACTAAAAAGAATCTGCCACCAGGTTTTTGCCATTCAATCTGAGAGCAGCATAACATAGGGGCAGAGATCCTGATTCCAGTGATATGTCACTTACTGGGCTGCTTAGTGTACTTTTGATAAAATCACTGTTTTATCAGCAGTAGATTATCATTAGAGGACTACTTGGCGTGCTGCTGTCAGGTAGTCCAGCATATTGACAAGCTCTGAATAACCCCTCCCCTTCCACATCACTGATTGGCAGCTTTCTGTATTTGAGCAGAAAGCTGCCAATCAGTGTTGTGGATGGGGCTCTAAAACTCCACATTCAAATAACTGGCAGATCAGCAGCAAAGAAAACTCTGATTTTATGAAAATGACAGCAAACAGCTCAGTAAGTGACACAATGCTGGAATCAGGGTCTCTGTCTCTACATTATGCTGCTCTCAGGAGAGGTAGCAAAAAGCTTGTGACTCATTCCCTTTAATTCTATTTACAAATTTCATCATCACTGTCACTATTGGGGCTCACAGCCTAAATTCCCTATCAGTATATCTTTGGAGTGTAGGGGGGAAGCCCAAAAATACGGGAAGAATGTACAAACTCCTTGCAGATGTTGTCCTTGGTGGGATTTGAACTCAGGACCACAGTGCTGCTTTTTTTCTACAACGCGCCTAAGCAGTAATAGTTGGAAACCACCTGCCTGTTGCGTCAGGCGCCGTCCTCCCCTGGCTAATATTTGGTCACACACCACTTCTGTTGGCGATTCAGCTAACATCATGTTGACAGAGCAACCTCTTCTTTTCCTCTCTGCTCTGTTGACAGGGCATTAAATCCGACGCCATGCTGATTGACAGTCCATTCTCCACTATCTAAATGGGGAAAGCCGGCTCTGAATCAGCTTGATGAATCAGCTTTTTCCCTAACAGAACCTGTGTGTGGTCACACCCATGTGACCAGAAGGGGCGGGGCCTGATCTAACAAAGCTGATACCAGGAAGCAACCTTTTTTTCTGTTGGCTGAGGCCCCACCCCTTCTGGTCACATGGGTATGACCTCACCACAGGTTCTGCTAGTGAAACATTAAATTGATTGTATAATACTTATGCTAATTCTAATAGGGGGAGGGGATAACTATGAGTATCCCCCAGATATTATCTGCTCCTCAGCTGCTGTCACTCAACAAGCTGGTGATTTTATAAACTTTACTTTCTTGGATTTCAAAACCTAAATATCCGAGCTGACCACTACAGGTATGTATAGAATCAGCCTGATAGTGCCAGTATAGCACTGGCTTTAGGTTATATAGGAAAATCCTGGTGATTGGTTCCCTTTAAAAGACAGTCCTATAGCAAAGTAGTTGAAAAATGATAGGGGATGATGAACTCTCGCTAAGTTTTGAATATTTACAAAATTAGACTCCAAAGGGAGGAAATGGTTAATATTTTGACATTCACTGCCCTTACCCAAGTTTCCAATTATACATAGTAAATACATATCACAAAATAGCAATATATCTAAAGGGGGCTTTACACGCAATGACATCGCTAACGAGATGTCATTGGGGTCACGGAATTCATGACGCACATCCGGCCACGTTAGCGACGTCGTTGCATGTGACACATATGAGCGACCGCTGACGATCAAAATTACTCACCTAATCGTTGATCGTTGACACGTCGTTCTAATCCCAAATATCGTTGCTGTTGCAGGACGCAGGTTGTTCGTCATTCCTGCGGCAGCACACATCGCTACGTGTGACACTGTAGGAACGAGGAACATCACCTTACCTGTGTTCTCCGGCAACGAGGTGGGTGTCAATTTCTATCGGCTGCTCTCCGCCCCTCCTATTGGACGGCTGCCGTGTGATGCAGCACGAACCGCCCCCTTAGAAAGGAGGCGGTTTGCCGGCCACAGCGACGTCGCTAGGCAAGTAAGTACGTGTGATGGGTCCAAGCGATGCTGTACACCACGGGCAGTGATATGCCCGTGACACACAACCGACGGGGGCGGGTGCTTTCACCAGCGACATTGCTAGCGATGTCGCTGTGTGTAAAGCAGCCTTAACCGATTTATCTTCTAACAATTTCCAATAACATCCCTAAGAATATAGCCAGAAATAGCTGGGCCGTATAGCAAAGGTTTGAACAGCCCCGAGTTCCTTTAATGCTAAGCTTTCCTCAATTCTTTTAAGATTCTTTCAATACTATAATGACATGAATTCCAACCACACACTGGTGTCAGAACTATATATATTCTGCTTTGTCATCCCTGTTTGAAAGTAGTGGGTTTGTAATGCTTAGAAGTGAATGTTTTTGTCTTTTTTTTGGGTACATGCAATGTTAAGGCTTCAGAAGTGTTCTTGGCAGGGCCGAGTGTCATCTGAGGGATTTCTGTTGTAGAATTCAAGCGCAAGTACATATCAAGGGATAAAAGAATTCCATTTATTTCACCAACAAATGTCATTCTCTGACAAGAGGATAATACTGTACATATTAAAGAGCAGCCTAAGTTCTTTCTGGATGTACTTATTGAAGGCACCACATTATTTAGATATGATCAATATTTTTCTGCCAGTAAGAGGACAATGGCGTGTTTGCACTAAAAGTCAGTCAAATTGAAATGCAATCTGGTGTTACTAGGCACAACTTCCAATTTGTGATTTGTATAAAAGCAGGGCAGAGAGCTCCGTGTATAGCAGTGCTTGTTGTCTGATGACATTAATGGTGCAGAGCTCTCTCTGCGCCGTGTGACAGTTATCTAACCTAATGATTTCATGTCCCTGTTTACATTTGCACTAGCATCGGGGCTGTATTGATAATGTAACATTCACATACAAAATAAAATAAAGGCAGAAAAGGCATTCTAAAAGAAACAAGCAATAACTGCAATGCTAATGTGTTCCTATTAGGCCATGTTATTGCACATCACAACCTGGTTATTTATTGTTTTCTTCAATTGTTTTTTTTTACATGTTTATATTTAACAAGTGTTCATTTATTCTCTAGGTTTGCAAAAAAAGATAGTTGTCACTTTCCTGCAGCTATGGTTGACTCCTGAAATATTATTATTATTATTATTATTATAGTAACAACCTACAGATTAACCCCTTCTCCACCCAGCCTGTTTTCACCTAACTGACCAGGCCAAATGTTAAAATTCTTACCAGCGTCAGTTTATAAGGTAATTGTGGCGCCCCTGAGGCTTCCGTCGCCACAGGAACATTGCACCCCAGCCAGAGGTGTGATGTCCCATCCTGGGTAAGGAAAGGAGTAAACACCGTTCCACAGGCAAATTTGCACTACACCCATTGTTAGGCACACACAGGGATCAGGGACAGTGGCAGCTACCCTCCCATGCTGCATGCTGGGATGGGCAGTAAGACCCGTCCCTGCTTCCATAGGGTAGAGCTTAGCAATTAGGTGGGTGGGAGGAGCCAGCCGAGAGTAGAGTAGAACAAGGAAGGTCAAGTTTAGGGGGTTAGAAGTTTGGAGGAGATGAGAAAGGACTCAGTGAGAAGTGTGAGTCTGCAGAGAGAGTGAAGGGCGGAAGGAGTCAGTCTGCGGGAGGCAGAGGAGTCTGAAGTTGAAGTGAGAGCTGAGAGGAGTAAGAAGAGTAGTGCTCTAGTCAGTCATGAGCAAGAAGAAGAAAGTGACGCTTCCTGGTGAAGACCCTGGGGCCCGGCTAGGCCCAGGTGACACCAAGCAGAACAGAGGGGATTCCAGGGCCACAGACAGCTTTTAGGCTAGTGGCCCGCTCCACAGAACAACCAGGTGGAGGGATCAAGCTGCACACAGGGGACGGTCCCTAGAAACTGGAGGACGAGAAGTCAATTCCAAAGGTAAAAACCGAGGCCCAGGGTAGTTGCAAGCACCCCGGGCCACAGCCCACAGCAGAACCTCTGGAAAGGGGGTAGGAAAGCCCCTGGCCCGGAGGCTGTAGTGGAGGCCAAGCCAGGTTCATCCAGTAAAGGCAAGGCTTAGAAGTCAGCTGAAGAAAGGAACACAATAGAGGGGTGCACCGGCTTTCGCCCCCAGAGCTACCCAGGATTGGCGGAGGTCCCTGACAGTGGGTTCCAGCAGTCCAACGGCACCAGTGTGCACCAGCCAGGAACTGTGAGTAAAGACCTTGAAACTTCACCCCATGGTGTTGTCTCCGTTATTTCACTGCATAGACTTCCATCACTACATCGACACTTACAAGCACCAACTGTTGCCCCGGGGTACCGCTTCACCTGTGGGGAGCAGGACCATCCAAGCTGCCATTCCATCAGCCCAAAGCCCAATACAGCAGCGGCGGCTTAATAGCCGCAAACCACAGGTGGCGTCACGAATAATATAAACTTTAATCACCCCCAACACTGAAGCCATTTTAATTGACTACCGCCAGGGTCACGGAGTCGGGCCCCGCCACCACTGACGACCCCCGGACTAGTCCATAGCCCTGGGGTGGGCGAGTCATAATTATAACACCCCGGGGTAGAGGGGTTTTCACCCGACACGTCGCCAGGCCGGAGGTGCAGATCCTCTGCATCGTCACAGGCTGGCCTTGCCCAGTTTCGTGACCCCAAAAAAGGAAGGCGGTGGACGGGGGTTAGGACGAAGGACGGGGGTCATTGTGACGGTGAGGAAAGTCTTTTTAGATCATGACGCCACCTGTGGTCTTCAGCCAGGGATGGGCTGCCGCTGCGGGTGCTGCTCTCTGGGGCTGATGGTAATAGCCGCAGCTAGGATGGTGTCGCTCCTCACAGGCGGAGCGGGATTACCCCGGAAGATGATGGAAGATGGATGGGGATGGAGGTAGTCCCTGTTGGCGCCACAGTGCAGGCGCTGGCAAATGAGAGGCAGAGGCAGTGACTGTGATTCCAGGTCTTTTACTCACAAGCAGTTCAGGTGCTGCCCCAGAGTACCGTTCTCTGCCACGATGGGCTACAGCCGATCCCGGATGGTCGGCGGTCACCGACGGTGCCCGTGAAAGTCTTTCTAGTGAAGTGTTCCCCGTTTGCTATCCGGAACCCGGGCTGAGCCTCCAGCTCCAAGCCACGGGCCCTAGTGGAGAAAGGAACGCTAAACTCTTGTCTGTGCTGGATGTTATTCCAAGCTGTGGACAGGAAAGACTGCTCAAGTGAGATGATTGCGCCTACTTCTACCACAAGTGGTGCCGCCCCCCAGTTGTTGTCCTGGCGACTGGGGAAGTCCCATGCTTCGGGATGGCTAACCACCCTGTCTGCCCTAGTCCACCCCCCTGTGGGAAAGCACCTTTATTGTTTAATGTGTGTGTTTTATGAAGGCACCAGCAATTAACCCCTTCCTGACCCGGGATAGATATTACCCCTTAAAAGTGGTGTAATACCCTGTGGCGCCTGAAGCCCAGTGGCGCCACATAATTACTCTGGAATGTTTCAATGGACCCCAGTGATTTTCAGAATTCGTTTTGGTGACATATTGTACTTCATGTTAGAGATAAATTTTGGTCGATTTCATATGTGTTTATTCATAATAATATCTAAAATTTAATAAAAAAGAACTTCACAATTTCACAATTTTCAATTTTTTATTTTTATGCCCTTAGAGTGAACCTGTGAGGTGCAATATGCACCCAGAACCACGAGCAGTGCTGTGTGCATATTACTAATCCCTATCTAACCGTCCCAGTATATACTAGCAAAGATAAAGAGATCTTTAGAGAAACTATTTCTAAAGATCTTTTATGATATGCTAATGAGCGAGGGGACTAGTTGTAAGGGCGTTCGTTCCTGCACTCATTCCACCCTCTTAGCATGTTAAGAAAGGAAATTCCAGCATCCAGGTTCCAGATTATTTTAAAAAACAAATTCCTTTATTCCAAAATGATTAAAAGGTCATTCCATATGTATAAAAACAAGTGGCAATTATCAAACAGGTACGCGTTTCGGAAGGATCATCTCCTTGGTCTCAGAATAAGGAGTTGATCCCCCAAAACGCGTATCTGTTTGATAATTGCCACTTGTTTTTATACATATGGAATGACCTTTTAATCATTTTGGAATAAAGAAATTCGTTTTTTAAAATAATCTGGAACCTGGATGCTGGAAATTCCTTTCTTCATATTCACACTTCAGTGGGTCCTGCTGATGTCCGTGCACCGGTCAGATTCTTATGGAACTCCAAGTGGGTGAGCTGGTGTTTTTTTACTGTCCTCTTAACATGTTAGTATGCCCACAGGGACGTAGTAACACACTATTCAATGGAGAGTCACCAGTGCTGACGCACGTACCTGTGACCACTGTGACCGTGCTTTCTGAATAAAAGGGAGGAAGAAGGGAGGAATGAGCACAGGAACTAACATCCTTTGGACTAGTCCCTGCGCTCATTAGCATATCATAAAAGATCTTTAGAAATACTTTCTATAAAGATCTCTTTAACTATGCTAGTGTATAAAGGGACAGTTAGGAAGGGATTAGCATTCTTCCAAAGACAATACTAAGGACCAGGGGGCACTCACTGCGAGTGGAAGAAAAGCGATTCCGACAGCTAAATAGGAAAGGGTTCTTTACAGTTAGAGCAGTCAGACTGTGGAATGCCCTACCACAAGAGGTAGTAATCGCAGACACTATAACAGCTTTTAAAAAAGGGCTGGATGATTTCCTCAGTACACAAAACATTGTTGGTTATAAATGACTTAAGGCTACTTTACACACTGCGATATCGGTCCCGATATCGCTAGTGTGGGTACCCGCCCCCATCTGTTGCGCGACACGGGCAAATCGCTGCCCGTGTCGCACAACAGCCGTCACACATACATACCTGTCCGGCGACGTCGCTGTGACGGGCGAACCGCCTCCTTTCTAAGGGGGCGGTCCGTGCGGCGTCACAGCGACGTCACTGAACCGCCGCCCAATAGCAGCGGAGGGGCGGAGCTGAGCGGGACGTAACATCCCGCCCACCTCCTTCCCTCCGCATAGCGGCCGGGAGGCAGGTAAGGGGAGCTTCCTCGTTCCTGCGGCGTCACACGCAGCGATGTGTGCTGCCGCAGGAACGAGGAACAACCTCGTTACTGCTGCAGTAACGAGATTTGAGAATGGACCCCCATGTCGCCGATTAGTGATTTTGCACGTTTTTGCAACGATGCAAAATCGCTTATCGGTGTCACACGCAACGGCATCGCTAATGCGGCCGGATGTGCGTCACGAATTCCGTGACCCCAACGACTCCGCATTAGCGATGTCGCAGCGTGTAAAGCCCGCTTAAGTTACCAAATGTAGAACTGGTGGAGAAAGGTTGAACTAGATGGACCTAGGTCTTTTTTCAACCTAAGTACCTATGTAACTATGTAACTATGTAATATGTACCCATAACTGCATATTGCACCTAACAGGTTATCTTTAATGCCTTCACCCTCAAGCTCATTTTCACCTTAATGACCAGGTTATCTTTTGCAAATCTGACCAGTGTCACTTTGACAGGTTATTACTCTGGAACGCTTCAACTGATCCCGGTGATTCTGTGCCGCCCCCACACCAGCAGCCATGTTGCTTGGATCTGGATCTGCGGTATGGATCAAGGGACTCTACCAGACCCTAGGGTCACGCCGACACTTTGAATAAAAAGGGGACGTATTTGTACGGGGGTTGTTGAAAACTGTCTGTGACGCCACCCACGGTGTGTGGTGAGATGTAGCACCACCGCTGCTGCTGTGGGGCTCCCTGGGGTGATGGACTGGCAGCTGGATGTTAACCCCTCCGTGGGCAGGGATGGATGCCCCGGGGCCCAATGTCTCTGTACAGGGGATGATAACGGCAAGGGCCAGCACACCGGGGATGTTATTCACTGTTGAATAAATCACACAAGTCCTTTGGTAAACCAAGGTGATGGTGGCCGGCTGCCGCAGACGGGTGTATCTGGTCCCATACCCGGGCCAGTGGTCAATGCCCCTTTCCTCTGCACTTAGTGTTTTCTTGTGTAGACTTCCTGGTGTGTAATGCAGGAGTCCGCTCCCGGTCCTTTGGTTGGGAGCCGTGCCCATCAGACGCTGACCTGTGAGATCTACCGTGCCCTGGCGGATACCCTATCCCTCTCTGTGGGTGGTTGTCTACTTTTCGGGACTTAGGTTGGGACAGGACCTGGAATCCTGCCCTCAATCGGTTAATTAGCTAGGCCATCGGTGCCGGGCCTGGCTTCAGGGTCCGAGTACCCCCTTGTGTGCACGGTTTCCGGGTCGGTTCTCCTGTGTCGGTACCGCGCGGGTTACCTGCCCCGGTCCACCTCGGATCTGCCGAGCCGTCTTCCCGTCTTCTGCTGGCGGTGACCACTGTCTGCCACCTAGCCAATGTGTCAGGGCTCCGACACTGACACATGTCAGCTTGAACTTCAGGCCTTGACTGCCTGAGCTCGACTCCTCCACTCCACTCTCCACTTAACTCCAAACTTAACTCTTCTGTGTCTAAACTTATCTGACTATTTTCCCACCCCGGGCTCTCCAGACCCCTAGGTGGGAGTTTTCCTTCCACCTGGTCCCGCCCACTGGTGTGTCTGTCCTTCCCTGAGGGGGTGACTAGGGTTTCAGGTCGGCTGATTTAACCCTGTGTGGGAGCCGTGTTATGCGGGGGCTTAAAACTGTGTGACTACCTGGTTTTGCCAGGGCGTCACAATTCCGAGACTGTTTTTTCATGACATATTGTACTCAATGATAGTTGTAAATTTAGGCCGATATTTTTGCATTTATTTATGAAAATATTGGAAATTTGGTGAAAATGTTTCAAACTTTGAATTTTTATGCCATTAAATGCAAGAGTTATGTTACACAAAATAGTTACTAAATAACATTTTCCACATGTCTACTTTACATCAGCGCAAATATTGAAAAATATTTTTTTTTTGTTGGGAAGTTCACAGTTTATCAACAATTTCTCATTTTTCCAACAAAATTTACCAAAATATTTTTTTAGGAACCACATCACTTTTGAATTGACCTTTAGAAGCCTAGGCCATAGAAAATACCCAAAAATGACACCATTCTAAAAACTGCATTCTTCACACTACTTAAAAACACATCCAAGAAGTTTTTTTTTAACTCTTTAGGTGTTTCACATGAACTAAAGCAATGTGGAAGGAAAAAAATGAAAATATAACTTTAGCCATAAACTTTTGAATTTTTACAAGGGTAATAAGAAAAAATGCACCATACAATTTGTTGTGCAATTTTTCCTGAGTAAAGCCTGCTTTACACGCTACAAGATATCTTACGATGTGTCGGCGGGGTCACGTCGTAAGTGACGCACATCCGGCATCGTAAAGTATGTTGTAGCGTGTGACAGCGACGTGCAATTGCAATTGAACGAAAAACCGTTCATCACATGCACGTCGTTCATTCCTGACGAATTGAACGTCAGATTGTTCATCGTACCCGGGGTAGCGCACATCGCAGTGTGTGACACCCCGGGAACGATGAACAGATCTCACCCGCCTCCAGCGGCTCCCGGCCCACAATGCGGAAGGAAGGAGGTGGGATGTTTACGTCCCGCTCAGCTCCGCCCCTCCGCTTCTAGTGGCCGGCTGCCGCGTGACGTCGATGTGACGCCAAACGTCCCTCCCACTCCAGGAAGTGGACGTTTGCTGCCCACATCGAGGTCGTATGGACGGGTAAGTACGTGTGACGGGGGTTAATCATTTGTGCGGCACTTTCAACAAATTGAACGTGCTGCACATACGATGGGGGCGTTGCAAATCGCATACGATATCGTATGCGAAATTGCAACGTGTAAAGCAGGCTTTAGCCGATACCTCACATGTGGTGGAAATCTATTGTTTGGGCGCACGGCAGGGCTCGGAAGGGAAGGAGTGTCATTTGAATTTTTGAAAGCAAAATTAGCTAGAATCATTAGTAGATGCCATGTTGCATTTGGCGAGCCCCTGATGTGCCTAAGCAGTGGAGCTGCGTCACAAATGACCTTTTGGAAACTAGACTGCTTAAGGAATTTATCTAGTTGTTTGGTGAGCACCTTGAACCCCCCGGTGCTTCAAAGCAGTTTATAACAATGAACCGTGAAAATAAAAAAATACATTTTTAACAAAAAATTATTACTTTGACTAGATAGCTTTTTATCTCACAAGGGTAACAAGAAAAAGTCACAATACAATTTATTGTGCAATTTTTCCTGAGTAAGCTGGTACCCCATATGTGGGGGATATCAACTGTTTGGGCGCATGGCAAGGCTCAGAAGGGAAGAAGCTCCATTTGACTGAAACATTGTCTGGAATCATTAGCGGACACCATGTACAGGTGTGTCACAAAATTGTATACTATTGGGCGGTGAACAAAATGTTGTTTTAACCCCAGATTTCCAGTTTTCATAAGGGAAATAGGTAAAAAAAAGGCCTCATAATGTTTTTCACAATTTCTCCTGAACGTGGCAATGCCCCACATGTGACTGTACAGTACTGTTTGGCTGCACCACAGGGCTTGGGAGGGAAGGAGCGCTATTTGATATTTGGAGCACAGATTTTCCTAGAATAGTTTGGGATCTCCATTTGCAGAGCCCCTAAGTGCCAGAATAGAAGAAATCCCCTCAAGGGATCAAATTTTGGAAATTACACCCATCTGGGAATTCATCCACCCATGGTGTTAAAACACAGTGAGTGTTGCAGAATTATAAATTGCAAATAAGCTCTTGTCATGCCCAGTACATTGTAGTTCCTGTACATTGTGCCCATCTTGTGCTTCTGGAGACCTGCATCCCATACATTTAAGTGGGCTCTCCTCACTACAAAAATCTCAAACATGTGGACGCAAACTGTAGTTTAGGCACTTTGTGGGGCTCAGAAGAGAGGGAGGCATTTGGATTTGGGAGCACACATTTTGCTGGATTTCTTTTTGCAGGAGGGAGCCCTATTATTTTTGGAAAGCCTTTGTGCTACCAGTAATGTGGAAGCCCCCTATATTACCATTAACGGATGATTGGAGACTTGTGTTTTTGAGGGTTGAGCTGAATGCTATTTGGTGGCGATTTTGGATCAGTCCTCATTTATCCTGTTGTCTATGCTGAGCACTTACATCGGGGTTTCCATCTTCATCTCCAAAATACGGGATTTAGGTGAAGCCCGCAACAAATCCATTTAATAGTGAGGCAGCAGAGTTACTCCAGACTCTGTTTGGGCTCTGTTCAGCAGTGTCCGTCTTTTGAAAGGTGAACTAAACTGTTCATGACCGCAATGTTGCACATGCCTAAAATGAGGCATAAAAAGATATACACCGCTGTACCACAGGCCAGACATGAGGTCAAAGTGACTCCCTCTGCCTCATTAGAGTAAATTTTTCTTTGGAAATCTTGTCTGAATCACGTCTTTCAGAGATTTACGGTATGTCCTGGATGCAGTGTGTCTTCTCCTGTGGAGATGCCCGTGCTCACAATTAGACTTTGGGGCGCTATGAAACTTTTTCTCTGTTTTCCCTGCGGAGAACACTCGCGTCTCCGCAAGCATAAACTGACATAGTGCAGCTATGGAAGCTGCACTGCATGTCAATTAACGCTGTGGAGAAAAGAAGCACATTGGGCATGGGATTTCTATAAATCCCATGCACTGTACTTGTGCTGTGCAACACATCATTTTGGACACAGCGAAAACACGTGGAATCCAAAACGCTGCTATTCCTAATTGTGGGCACATACCCTTACACATACGTACTGTGTAAGCGCTCAGCATGGAGTGCAGGATAAATATGAGCCATGACGTACTACATTCTTTTAGAGTCAGAATTAACTAACCAACAGCAGGGGAATAATTGGCTTTATTTATTTATAAGTGATTCGGCGTCTTTATTCCTCTGGTCCTTATATTTTAAACTTAGTTTCACTAGCGGTAATGCAGTTTTACGTTCCCATCATAGAGACCTGTGCTGTGATTTAAGAAATCTGCTTAGTTCTTGCTTTCCCTTTCCTGTATTGATCATCCAGATCAGAATAAAGAAGAAAAAAGAGGAATAAACATTATTTTTAGCTTCCTACTAAGACATTTCTCCATATAATCTGCTAAAGTGAGTAACTCACTGGGATCCAAGTTTGAGCAAATACCCTTTTCATTACCACTAATCACTAGAGGGTTGACACAAACATCTTCACTTCCCCAGATGACCAGGGATGCTCACAAAAATCGCTTTATTGCCCTAGGCTGCAAGCATTTTAGACATTACTGCCCTAGTAGAAGCCATAATCCCATAAATGTTATTTAAAATCTCTTCACTACTCTACATCATTAGAAGAATAGTCATGGGGCCAGTAGCTATTTGCTCACTAGCCACAATAGAAAATTGATAGCTACTAATAAGGCTTGAGCCCTTATTTTTCGGCTGACTTAAGTGGTTTGCTTTTATGTTCGTTTCTTACCTTTTGTACAGTTTTACAGTGTGTTTTCATATAATAGAAGTAATCTTTGTGTTCTGTGTACTGTTTAAAAGCCATAAAATGTATTTATGTTGTTACATAAAACACAATTGAGCATTAAGCACTACTAGAGTAAATTGTTGATTTTCATATTTAGCCATCACAGTAAAAGCTAAGAAATCTGCCATTTGAAATAGTGCAAACACGAAACTGGTATGAAAATATTATTGCTATTGGCTAATGAAATAGAAAAAAAATTCTATTGCTATTTAGCTCCTTATAAAATAAGTACCTGCACCCTCTCTTTTCTCCTCACTTGTCCCCATGTGACACCCTGCTATTTTTGTCATGAAGCTCATATCTCTCTTATAATTCTGTCAATGAAATATAATACAGACCTGCAGCCCTTCCAGCTATCCCCTTCTGATAAATCCCTGGAGCAACGACTGTCAATCCCTCTTTATTTCCTGCCTGAATTTTGTCTATATTTAGATTGATACCGTATACATTAGCCTGAGTGAACACACATACGGTGTGGGAATAGATTTTCTGTAGTGTTGAATGGTGCTCATTAAACACGAGTTATCTCATTCTATTGTCAGCTTCATCTACCTAATTGTAGGTCTAGTGATTTTCTTATTTGTGTCCTTATTTCTCTGCACAGCGCACAAGCTCACATAGGAGGTTCCATATCAAATGGAATTATGGCCGGGTGTAAGTGAGCACCGGAGCACTTGGATTTCATATGTTTTTCGGTTACAATGAATTAAATGGTTCAAAAGTAACTTTACTTTTTTAGGATTTCAATATATGTAGAACACAATGTATAAAGCATCAAGGAATTGCAATATTAAAGCATACCTCCAGCATATTTTATTTAGCGTTGGAGTGATGCTTTAAATCTAAATCACCTGTCATATAATCACCTTCCGGAGTCTTCACCTTTTACTGACACCTCTCTGGTCCCACTGCGCCATTTTGTGACAATAACTTCTGACTGGCTGGAAGTCAGAAGTTACGTCACAAGCGCTCAATGCAAATCTATAATTGACAGAAGGAGCCTCTTGCTCCAGGAAACAATGGAGCAAGCTGGAAGGTCATAAATCGTGAGGTATGAAACAGGGGATTTTGATTCAACCCCTTCACCCCCGTGTTGTTTTTTCTTCCCCTTCTTCCAAGAGCCATAACTTGTTTTATTGTTCCATCAGGTTAGCCATATGAGGGCTTGTTTTTTTGCGAGACAAGTTGTACTTTTGAATGACACCATTCATTCTGCCACATATTTACTGGAAAATGGAAAAAAAAATCAAAGTGCGGTAAAATGTGCAATTGTACAATTGTTTTTTTTTATTCACAGTTTTAATTATTTTGACATGATTCTCCAGGTCAGTACGAGTTCGGAGACACCAAACATGTCTAGTTCTATTTTTATCTAAGTGGTGAAAAAAATTCTGAATCATGTCCAAAAAAGAATAGCGCTTTTTTCACCATTTTCCGAGATCCATGGCGCTCTCATTTTTCAGGATCTGGGACTCAGTGACGGCTTATTTTTTTGTCTTAGGCCCGTTTCACACGTCAGTGAAAAACACAGACGTTTTTCACTGGCGTGTAAAAGACGCACATGTCCCTGCGTGTGCCGTGAATCACGGCACACGTGGGTTGTCTAAGTGCAATCCGGGCTCCGTTCTCCGTGGCCCGTGATTGCACTTAGAAATCAACTCACCTGTGCCCGCTCCCGCTCTCCGTGGTGCTGAATCCTCCTGCGATGCAGCATCCGGCTGGCGCTGACCCCTGCAGCAGCTGCTTCCGGGTTGGCTGTGTCGTGCATCATTAATATGCGCGACAGTAATCAGCCGGCTTAGAAGCAGCAGGCTGCACGGCCTGCAGAGAGCACCGCTGAAGCCGGGTGAGTTAAAATGTTTATTATTTTAAATGCACGTTTTTTTCTGGCACGTGTTTCACGGACCACACCACTGCGTGGTCCGTGGGACATCAGTGATGCCAGAAAAAAATGGACATGTCTCCGTGCGGCAATCACGCACACGCGGGTACGCTGCACGGAGACACGTGCAGTGAAAAATCACTGACGTGTGAGCAGAGCCATTCAGTATAATGGGTCTGCGTATGTCAGTGATTCTGGTACGTTTAAAAAAAAGCACAAACGTACCAGAATCACTGACATGTGAAAGGGGCCTAAAACTGACGTTTTTAGTTATTTCATTTTTGCGTAGATGTGATGTTTTGATCGCCTCTTAGTGCATTTTTAGCATTTGGAAGTGTTTTTTCTCACTATGGCATGTACCAATCAGATTAATTTTTTAATTTCATAGATCGGGCATTTCTGAACTCGCTGATATCAAATATGTGTATTTTTAAATTTTGTTATTGTTTTATTTTCAATGGGGTAAAGGGGGAGGTTACTTGAACTTTTCGTTTTTTTTATTGTTTAATCATTTTTAAAACTTTTTTTATTGATTTCACTAGTCCTCCCAGGGGACTTTATCACTGCACAGTCCGATCGCTTCTGCTGATCAGAGAGATGCTTCAGCATCACTCTGATCAGCATAAATGCTATGTTCATTCACAGGAAGTAAGTGGTGGCAGCAACAGGGGTCATCATCCTATCCTGCGTTGCCATAACAAGCCATTGGTGCCCCATGATCTCGTCATGAGGCCACCGATGGCGGCGGATAACTGCGCGATCCCCACCGGTGCACATTAGATTGCGGTGTCAGAGTTTGACAGCGCGATCGAAGAGGTTAAAAGGCGCAGGTGGATTTCTCTGTTAGCCTCACTTGTCTGCTGATCATATCAACAGACTTGTGCAGGGATTACTGTGGTAACAGAACAGACACAACCAAGGATGTACCACTACATCATAAGTCACGAAGAGGTTAAAGCACCACTCCAGCAATGGAATAAAAAAACAAATGCTGGTGAAGCGACCGGTGGTAGGGCCGCGGGTGTGTGTGTATGCTCTATTCCAACAAAATCCCCATACTCAGATTTTACCGGTAGTAACATTTCTTTACTAGGAAGCATATTTATAATACAATCAACCGAACTATCTGCGCACATGTGTATGGAGGAGTCCCCGGATCTTCACTCCTTCCGGGTACGCAGCAAGAGGAAAGGGAAAAAAAACAACAAAGAAATGACGGCAACTTTCCCTAACTTTCCCTACAATCATGTACCAGTCTATCCCAGAAGAAGATGCCGCTCCCACGTCGCAGGCCTGGAGTCTCACGATGATGGGTCCCGGTGCAGCGCTGAAGGGATGCAGCTCCTCGGTCTTTTCCTTTGATCTTCTCCCGCTGGTAACGGATTCTAGTCAGTCTTTTAGTCCCGGAGCACGCCGAACAGAAGAAGGGAGGTCACAGCCCCTGCACTTGCACTCAGGGTGCGATGCTCTGCAGTCCGGTTAGATCCTTGGTGCAAACAAAGTCCTGCAGACCGGGAATGGCAGAAACCACTTCCACAGGGTGATTCCTCCAAGACTCGGTGGCAAAAGAGCCCTCTGTTCAGGAAGACCACACGCAGCTCTCCTCTGGCTGGGCTCCTGAGCTGAATAATCTTCCCGCACTTTTTCTTCCTGGTTCAAACACACAAGCTGCAGTAGGGGATTTCCCACCTCTGTGTTTGTGGTTGCACAGTCTGACACTGCCCCCTTGTGGGCAAGTGCTGAAGCAATATTCAAATCCATTTCTACATTAATGATGCAGTCTGAATTGTTGATCCTATTACATACCCCCCCACTTAAAGGTTGGCAGTCCCTGTCAACTACCGTCGGTTCCCAGGCAGCGATGACTGCAGATGTCACAGGGGTTGGTTGAGAAGTGGGCCATACATACTGGTCCCTGTAAGACCGCCCGGGCGGGATCCCAGCAGTGGTGCGGTGAGTGCGTCTCAAGGGTCGGTTGTTCCCTTCCCTGTCACTGTCTTTACGCCCCACTTCAGTCAGCACTCCGGGGGAAGAACTGGGTTGTGTAGGTGGGTCACCGGTCTCAGAATCAACGTGATCACTATGCTGGGAAACGTCCGTGACGTCAGTCGTGATGGCAGCATCACCCCCTCCGGGTACTGTGGTAGGGGAGTCAGGCTGGGATCGGCAGGGACGCAACATATTTCGGTGCACAGTGCGAATGTTGCGACTGTCTTCACCCTGCACTCGGTATACATGCCGGTTGGGGTAGGGGCGTTCGATTACCCGGTAGACTTCAGTCTCCCACTTGGCTCGAAGTTTCCCTTGTGGCTTCTTGATACGGAGCAAGACTAGCTGTCCTAACTTCAAGGGTTGCTCTTGCACGGGGAGTGGGTCAGCATGTATCTGGCCCCGGATTTGTTGGCTCACCAGCCGGTGTACAGTCTCCATCTTCTGTCGGTGAGCATTTAGCCAGGAGGGGTAGTTATGGCAGACATCATCTCCAGGGCGGAATAGGTTCAGGTCATGGACCCCTTTTCCGGGGCGGCCAAAGAGAAGGGTGTGTGGGGTGTAACCAGTCACGGAGTGGACCTGGTTGTTGTAGGCTCATACTAGATCGGGAAGGAATTGGGGCCATTGGTCTTTCTTATCATCGGCCAAGGTGCGGATCAGCTGGAGTAGAGTCCGGTTGAAGCGTTCACATGCACCGTTCCCTTGTGGGTGGTAAGGAGTGGTCCTCGACTTCTGGATCCCATACATCCGATGCAGCTCTTCGATGACTCGGCCTTCGAAACAAGCCCCCTGGTCTGAGTGCAACCTCTCCGGGCACCCGTAGACGTGGATGAACTGTCGACAGATGGCCCGAGCAGCCGATTCAGCCGTCTGGTCTTTGGTAGCGACCGCGACAGCAAATTTTGTGAAGTGATCCACCATGACTACGCAGTACTGATAGCCACTGCTCGCCGTCCCAATCAGCAGATAGTCCACCATCAACAGCTCAAGGGGCCTGGATGTTTTAATTGTCTGAACAGGTGCACGCTGCTCAGAGGACTTGTGTAGTTCACAGGTGCGACAGGTCTGGCAGACGTCTTCAACCAGCTTGCGGAGCCCCGGACAATAGATGGACTGTTGAATCCACCGAAAGGTCTTGTCTGTTCCGAAGTGTCCATTCCTTTTGTGGGCTTGGGCCACCATCTCACGGGCCAATTGATCAGGCACCACAACTTGTTTGCATTCCTCCAGCATGTGCGACAAGAGAACCTTCCGGTATAGCACTCCTTCTCTCAGAATCAGCCAGTCCCACTGACTGAGCAGGGTCAAGGTCCCGGTAGACAGTCGTGCCCGTATATCGGCGGGAGGCTTCTGCTGCCGCTTCACCCATTGTTTTAGTAGAGCCCATTCAGGATTTTGGTCCTGGAGCCTGCCCCACTCCTGGGGTGGCAAGGCGACCCCCACTGGAGTTCCAGCTTCGCCCACAACGAACTGGCGGTAATCCACCATCTGTTGGGCGAGCTTTGCAAAGTCAGGCGTCTCGTCCCCTTCTAATTCTTCATCCCGGTCTCGGTTGAGTAAGGGGTATGACACTCTAGACAGGCTGTCCGCATTTTGATTCTCAGCTCCAGCCCTATATTTGATCTTGTAATTGAACTTGGAGAGCCGAGCCATCCAACGCTGCTCCATGACTCCGAGCTTCGCATTTTCTAAGTGGGCCAATGGGTTGTTATCGGTCAGGACTAGTACTTTAGCCCCCGTGAGGTATCCTGCAAATTTCTCCGCCATAGCCCACGTTAGGGCCAACAGCTCCAGCCGGAACGAGCTATAATTGGTTGGGTTCTTCTCGCCCTCATGTAGGGACCGACTGGCATAGGCTATGACCCGTTCCTTGCCTTCTTGGACCTGTGAAAGTACTGCCCCTAGACCCTGTAGACTGGCATCGGTGTGTAGTTGGAAGGGCAGGTTGTAGTCCGCATATGCCAGGATGGGGGGAGACGTTAAGACACCCTTTAGGGCTTGGAAGGACTCTTCCTGGCTGGGTCCCCAGCTGATGGGTCGTCCTCTGGGGCTGTTGGTGGTCCCTCGAAGCAGGTCATGCAAGGGTGCAGCAAGCCGGGCGAAGTTTTTGACGAACCGGCGGTAGTAGCCGGCCAACCGCAGGAAAGCCCTGACCTCCTTGACGTTTGTGGGCTGCGGCCAATCCCGTACGGCGGCTATCTTCTCTGAAGATGGCTGGACATCTTCGGCTGAGATCCGGTGGCCCAGGTAATTGATCTCGGGCTGCAGAAGACGGCACTTGCTGGGTTTCAACTTCAGGCCATGTTCTCTCAACCTACTGAACACACGGCCCAGCTGCTGCAGGTGTTCTTCAAATGTGGCTGAATAGACTACAATGTCGTCCAGGTAGATGAGGGTGAAGTCGAAGTTGAAGTCTCCCAAGCAGCGCTCCATCAGCCGCTGGAAAGTCCCCGGCGCGTTGTTCAGACCAAAGGGCATCCGGTCGAACTCGTACAGGCCCATGGGTAAGATGAAAGCAGTCTTCTCTCTATCTTTCTCATGCATAGGTACCTGCCAATATCCGCTGGCCAGATCCAACGAAGAGAAGTATTTGGCTTTCTTCAGGGCTGTCAGGGATTCTTCGATCCTTGGCAAAGGGTATGAGTCCCGGATGGTGCAAGCATTCAAACGGCGGTAGTCCACACAGAATCTCAGGGATCCGTCCTTCTTCTTGACTAACACCACCGGTGCAGCCCAGGGGCTCTGGCTTTCTCGTACCACTCCAGCGTGTAACATGGAATTCAGGAGCTTTTTCACCTCTTGGTATTGCTGGGGAGGAATTTGGCGGTACGTTTCATGGATAGGAGCAGTGTCACCGGTGGGGATTTCGTGCTTGATACTGGTGGTGCACCCAAAGTCGGTGTCATGCCGGGCAAAGGACGCCTGATGCTCTTGAAGTAGCTCTTCCACCTGGGATACCTCCCGTTTGGAGTATTGGGATACGTCCAACTGACACTTCTCTCGTAGTTCTCGCCCCGCGTTGGTGTCACCCGCGACAGCGGCCATGGCAGAGACCGTCACTGTCCAATCTCCCTCTGTAGACGGTACAAACTGGAGGGGGCTCATAGGATTCACCTCTTCGGTTAGAGCGTAGACTCGGGCGAGCTGTGTCCCGGCTTCTAGGTCAACGCTCACGTTAGCCGTGTTGCCCAGCCTGACAGGAATTCTTCCCTTTCTCACTACTGCTAGAGTTCGAGCGACTAGTGGATTCAGCTTCCCTTCCTTCGGGGTGCGCGGCTCAATCAGCACCTCCACGCCTTCAAGCTGTCTCGTGGTGCTAAGGGGTAGTGAGATAACTGTCTCTTTCCCAGCCGGTAAGGTGATCCTAGTATGGCGGGGTACGGTGACCGTGGCCAGCGGCAGTTGTTCTTCTGTCATTCGCTGGAGGTTGCAGGTCCGGACCACTTGCTGAAAGGCACGGCGGGTGGCCCTATGTGCAGTCACTTCTTGCCAGTACTTGGGCCCCTTCTTGGTAAACAACACCAGATTCAGGTCTTTCAAGATGTTCATCCCAATAATCATGGGCGTTTCTGATCCAAAGCCTTCCCTGACCACGATTATCCCTCTCTTCCCGAGATCTTGGCCACAGATTTCGGTGTTCATCCAGGCAACTCCCGTCACCGGAATGGGTAGATTATTGGCTGCTTTGATCTTGATGGCGGTATCAGGGTCATAGGCAACCCGCGGCTTTAGACATTCTTCGTAGAACTGCTCGGAGATGGTGGATACCTGAGACCCAGTATCCATTAATCCTTGTACGGCGATCCCTTCCAGTAATACTTCCAGGGTGGGGCTATTTGATGCAAGTTTGTTCCGTGGCTGGCTCTGTTTTCCTACACCCCTCTCTTTGGCGTCCCCTGCCGAGTGAGCCTCTTTGGCAGGGGCGTCTAGTTTAAAGGCGGCCGCTGTTGTGGGACATGACTTGCTGGTTCTGGTAGATCGGACCGTGGATGAACTTGAAAGTTCTGGGGGCAACGGTTGGCTCTATGGCGGGGATCGCCGCATGTCCAGCATCTTCCCATCGGCCGGCTGGGTTGTCTCGCTTGCCGGCCCGCCTGTTGGTCTAGGGTGAGCTGTAACACCTGTTTCTGCAACTCTGCCACCATCTGCTTCAGTTCTTCCGTGTCGCTGTTCGGAGTCCCGATACCAGATATGGACCTGCAAGCCGCGGTATATGTCTGTGTCTCCACGACAGGTCCCCTTGAACATTCTATAGCTTCTTGTTTGACCTCAGTGAACGTAAAGGCCGGATTTATCCGGAGTAGATCTTGCAATGAGCGGTTAAGGTATGGGTCTCTCAATCCGGTCACGAACTGATCTCTCAACACCAGGTCACGGGCACCCGTACTAGCTATCTGTTCTTCTTTTCTACAGGCTTGTTCTAGCAGCACTTGAAGGGCATTGGCATATTGAGGAATGTCCTCCGACTCGAGTTGAGTACGCCGGAAGAACATATAGCGCAACGTTCCCGCATATGTGGTCGGCCCATAGGTGTTCTCCAGCACCCGCACCAAGTCATCCAACGTACGCTGGCCCCTAACCGTCTCCAGCCTGACTGTCGTCCACGCTTCCCCCTCTAATGTTAGCATGGCCATTTCTGCTAAGGTCTTAGGATCAGTGTTATACATTTCCCCCACTATCTTAAGTTGTTCAGTCCATTCAGTTACAGGATAGTTCCGTCCGTCAAACTTTCTCACCTGATTGACAATAGATGGCGGGGGAGCTGTCCGGTTATAAGTTACTACCGGGGGATGATTTTGTTGGTCACACATCCTGCCGACTACGCCACATGAAGCGACCGGTGGTAGGGCCGCGGGTGTGTGTGTATGCTCTATTCCAACAAAATCCCCATACTCAGATTTTACCGGTAGTAACATTTCTTTACTATTAAGCATATTTATAATACAATCAACCGAACTATCTGCGCACATGTGTATGGTGGAGTCCCCGGATCTTCACTCCTTCCGGGTACGCAGCAAGAGGAAAGGGAAAAAAAACAACAAAGAAATGACGGCAACTTTCCCTAACTTTCCCTACAATCACGTACCAGTCTATCCCAGAAGAAGATGCCGCTCCCACGTCGCAGGCCTGGAGTCTCACGATGATGGGTCCCGGTGCAGCGCTGAAGGGATGCAGCTCCTCGGTCTTTTCCTTTGATCTTCTCCCGCTGGTAACGGATTCTAGTCAGTCTTTTAGTCCCGGGGCACGCCGAACAGAAGAAGGGAGGTCACAGCCCCTGCACTTGCACTCAGGGTGCGATGCTCTGCAGTCCGGTTAGATCCTTGGTGCAAACAAAGTCCTGCAGACCGGGAATGGCAGAAACCACTTCCACAGGGTGATTCCTCCAAGACTCCGGTGGCAAAAGAGCCCTCTGTTCAGGAAGACCACACGCAGCTCTCCTCTGGCTGGGCTCCTGAGCTGAATAATCTTCCCGCACTTTTTCTTCCTGGTTCAAACACACAAGCTGCAGTAGGGGATTTCCCACCTCTGTGTTTGTAGTTGCACAGTCTGACACTGCCCCCTTGTGGGCAAGTGCTGAAGCAATATTCAAATCCATTTCTACATTAATGATGCAGTCTGAATTGTTGATCCCATTACACTGGCATGGTGATTTAATATAAATTACATAATATTAAATGAAATAGTAATATTGTTGTTACTATATTTGTAGTTCATTATTTCTATCATCATTTTATCAGCATATTTCCTATTTATTGACTACTGTTTAGACCAGGGGTGGGGAACCTCCGGCCCGCGGGCCGTATGCGGCCCGCGATGACATTTAATGCGGCCCCTGGGCACATTCCAGGCTACCCCAGTGCTCGAGCGGCACTTGCGCTTTTGCCAGCCGCCGGCCCTTTAAAATCCCAGTGCGTTATGGGTAGATGCTAGAATGTACAGGCTATTTACAGATCCTGATTGCAGCCCGTACTAAAATGTACGGACTCTTTTCGGGACCTGACTACAGCCCATACGTTATAGACTGAACCCGGGACTGTGCTCGCATGCTGAGGGTTTACCTTGAGGGCGGGGTAAACAGCGCGCTGTGCTCCAGTCACAGCAGAAGAGGTGCAGCAGATGCCTTCCTGCTGTACATGCCTCCCGGACCTGTGCTATGTGACTCCTCCTCCTCCCCTTGTACTGTGAGTATGCAACCCATCGCTGCCCCCCCATCCAGTGCTGTGTACCCCCTAGTACTGTGTGTTGCCCCAAGTGCTGTGTACCCCCCAGTACTGTGTGTAACCCCTCAGTGCTGTGTAATCTGTGCAGCCTCCTAGTGCTGTCAGTGCTGCCACATCGTGCTCTCCCTGCTGCCTCCTAGTGCTGTCACCTAATGCTCTCCATGCTGCCTTTTAGTGCTGTCACTGTCAGTGCTCTTTGTGCTGCCACCTAGTGTTATTTGTGCTGCCACCTAGTGCTCTCTGTGCTGCCACCTAGTGCTCTCTGTGCTGTCACTGTCAGTGCTCTTTGTGCTGCCACCTAGTGCTCTTTGTGCTGCCACCTAGTGCTCCTTGTGCTGCCACCTAGTGCTCCCTGTGCTGCCACCTAGCGCTCCCTGTGCTGCCACCTAGCGCTCCCTGTGCTGCCACCTAGCGCTCCCTGTGCTGCCGCCTAGTGCTGTCCGTTGTGCCGCCTAGTGCTGTCCGTTGTGCCGCCTAGTGCTGTCCGTTGTGCCGCCTAGTGCTGTCCGTTGTGCCGCCGCCTAGTTCTGTTCGTGCTGCCACCTAGTTCTGTCCGTGCTGCCACCTAGTGCTCTCTGTGCTGCCACCTAGTGCTCTGTGCTGCCGCCTAGCGCTGTCCGTTGTGCCGCCTAGCGCTGTCCGTTGTGCCGCCTAGCGCTGTCCGCTGTGCCGCCTAGCGCTGTCCGTTGTGCCGCCTAGCGCTGTCCGTTGTGCCGCCTAGTGCTGTCCGTTGTGCCCGCCACTAGTGCTGTCCATGCTTAGCATCTCCTGTGATGTATACGCTCCTCCTGTGATGTATACGCTCCTCCTGTGATGTATACGCCCCAGCCTGTCCTGGGATGTATATGCCTCAATGTTTCCTGTGATGTATATGCCTCAGTGTCTCCTGTGATGTATATGCCTCAGTGTCTCCTGTGATGTATATGCGCCCCAGTGTCTTCTGGGATGTATACGCCCCCAGCTTCTCCTGGGATGTGTATGCCCCCAGCCTCTCCAGACCAAGACAAACCTGGAAAAGCAGTTGTGAGAAACAAATTGATTAATATCACCGAACATCACAGCCGCTCCGGCCACGACATTAGGGGTGAGTTAATTAATTGTTTGACCAAATATAGCCTGGTCGTTTTCAAGTTGATAATTTGGTGCGGCCCCCGAAGGTTGGTAGAAAATTCCAAATGGCCCCCGGCAGTAAAAAGGTTCCCCACCCCTGGTTTAGACTATACAACCAGTTTCTTCATATTTATATTGATGTAAGAAATACATATTACAGTACATAGCCTAAAATTAAAACACTGAGAAGGAAAACATGTGGAATTATGAAAATCACAGGATGAGTACACATGTTCAGATATGCAAATGATGGAAAAAAATGTGAAGCACAATTTCCAAAACATCTCAACTATGAACACCACCTACAGAAATAAACATACTTCCACACCTAGGATGCTGTCAGTGAGGTTGTAAATGGTTTTCTTCAGAATATTTTGCCACACTGATTGCACTTGGGCATGCAAATTATCAGATACGTTGCTGGCAGCTCCACAATGGCCGATCAATGAAGTCTCAGATGTGTTTGATGAGAGACAAGTCCGGCCATGGTAGCACATTTAGGCCACACAGTCTGGTGCTCGTACTACTACTACTAATCTCCCCTACAGTCCCCTGCAATCATCCTTGTGGTTTGTTATTGTTTACATCCTGAACTTTATACAATCTTTCCTTCTATGCCTCTACACTATAAAGCACCATCTAGAGACTACTATACAGTCTCAAGATAGATAAACTGCTTCAACAGTTTCTCCTTCCTTACATTCCTCCCACTTGACCTATGCTACCTTGGGACTCTTATGAAGTCAATAATGTCATGAGTGCTGACAATGGCTACTCCACTCTGTGCTTTGGACATACTGTAGCAGAAAGTAAGAAGATGGAGGTCAAATCATTACATGTGACAGTTCAGGAACATAGAATTTTAATAGGAATTACATGATGAAGTTTCCTCATTTCTAATGTGCTCACCTACGTTTTTATCTGTGGTCTTCAAAGCCTTTGTAACTGAGCTTACTAATGAAGTTATCTGTGCTAATTTTACATTTTGTAAAGTTTCTGCTGTTCCTCTCTTTCTGTTATTATTGGCCTAATAGTAGCCCTTTTCATTTTCACTGTCATATATTTGAACTTCATATTAGAAGGTCCTATGTGCAGCTACTACTGTAAATTTACTAGTTGTAATTAAATATGAGTGAATAAGTCAAATTCAAATTTCGGTGATTCATTCAAATTTGACTGGTATTTTATTGGTAACATCTGAGTTAGAGACACACCTGTTGATGTATTTTAATGCACACCTGAAACACACTGCTTCTTTGTACATCATGGGAAAGTCAAAAGAAATCAGCCAAGATCTCAGGTAGAAAATTGTGGACTTGAATAAGTCTTGTTCATCCTTGGGTGCAATTTCCAGATACCTGAATGTGCTTCATTCATCTGTACAAACAATTATACACAAGTACAAACAAGATGGGAATGTCCAGCCATAATACCACTAAGGAAGGAGGTAGGTTCTGTGTACCAGAGATTAAAGTGCTTTGGTCAGACATGTACATATCAACCCAAGAACAAAAGGAAAAGACCTGGTGAAGATGCTGGAGGAAGCTGGTAAGATTGTGTCCTTATCCATAGTAAAACGAGTACTGTATCAACGTAAGCTGAAAGGCTACTCTGCCAGGAAGAAGCCATTACTCCAAAAGAAACGTAAAAAGACAGATTGATGTTTGCAACTCCACACAGGAAGAAAAACCTTAATTTTTGGAGACCTGTCCTGTGGTCTGACGAAACTAAAATTGAACTGTTTGGCGATAATGAAGATTATGTGGCTATACTGAAGCAACATCTCAAGACAAACTTAAAGCTTGGGCAGCAACAAGTCTTACAAATTAACAATGACCCAAAGCATACTGCCAAACTGGTAACAAAGTGGCTGAAGGATAACAAAGTCAATGTTTTGGAATGGCCATCACAAAACCCTGATCTCAATCCTGTTAAAAATTTGTGAGAAAGCTGAAAAGGCCAGTATGAGAAAAGCGACCTACAAACATGGCTCAGTTCACCAGTTCTGTCAGAAGGAATGTCCCCAAATTCCTACCAACTATTGTGAGAAGCTTGTGAAAGGATATCCAAAATGTCTGATCCAAGTCATACTGTTTAAGGGCAATGGTACCAAATACTAATGAATGTATGTAAACTTTTGACTTTGTAGAAAGTAATAAAATGCCTTAAAACATTCATTATTCTGACATTTGGCAAATATAAATAACTAGCTGTAGTACCCGGGCATTGCCCGGGATAGTAACTGTCTCTCTGTCTATCTCTGTCTGTCTGTCTCTCTCTGTGTCTGTCTGTGTCTGTCTGTCAGTCTCTTTCCCTGTCTGTCTAGTTCCAGGTCTGTCTCGTTCCAGGTCTGTTTTTTTCCCCGTCTGTCTTGTTCCCCGGTCTGTCTCCTTCCCAGTCTCTTTCCTTGTCTGTCTCTTTCTTTGTCTCTGTCTCTTTCCTTGTCTCTGTCTCTTTCCCTGTCTGCCTGTCACTTTCCCTGTCTGCCTGTCACTTCCCCTGTCTGTCTGTGTCTGTCTCTCTGCCTGTCTCTTTTCCTGTCTGCTTGTCTCTTTCCCTGTCTGCCTGTCTCTTTCCCTGTCTGCCTGTCACTTTCCTTATGTGTCTGTCTCTCTGTCTGTCTCTTTCCCTGTCTGTGTCTGTCTGCCTATGTCTGTCTCTCTCTGTCACTTTTTATTCATCTCCCCACCAACATCATATTACCTCACACATAAGCTTCTTATACTAACAGTGTGCTTTGTTCCTATAGCAACCACTCACAGCTCCTATTAACCTAATAGCTCACAGCTCCATTGACTTTAATGGAAACGGGTTTTTTGGAGAGTAACTATAAAGCGCGATGTTAAATTTTCCCATCCAAACATAGTCTATGACATTCCCTGAGTCACATGGGGTGTCTGTGCAAAATTTCGTGATTGTAAATGCGACATTGCGGATTTCTTTAGCGGACATACATACACACATACATACCCACATACATACAAACATACATACACACATAAACTCAGCTTTATATATTAGATTTTGGTTACTAATTGACCTAAAACAGAAACGGTTTATTCTGATTTCATGTCATATAGTGAGAAAAACATGCAGATCTGTCTTTTTAGAGAGTGGATGTAAACTTCTGGTTTCAACTGTACTGTAGATCTTAGTGCATTACTAATTTATTCAATACTAGATTTACATATTAAAAATACAGAACATGTCTTAAAGCAATTAAAAGTACTCAATGCAGATTGCTACAAAAGTAAATGAATAACCACATAAATAAACATTTATAGAGAAGGTGTCACGGATTTATATAATCCAAACAATGATTACTTGGAAGACAACATGCAGTTATAATGTTGTTTTGCTTTAAATAAAGATGTATTTCAGTTTTTATAATGCTGGAAAGCTGGCAATGGGGGCTGCCATTTTACATTCCAAGTTTTAGCACGACAGTGCAGGCTCAATTTACAGCACCTCATGGACATAGGCGATAGTAGTCGGATTCCGAGCCCTTTAGTTCTATTACAACTGAAATGGTAATGCCTATGTGGGCTGCCCAATTCACAGCCATGGGTGTGTTCAGCCGCCATTTTTCCATAGCCCACGCTTTTAGCTGGGCAGCATTTTTCCCCTACAGCCAGAATTTGAAAGACCAAGCAGTACCTTCCTAACAGATCCTAGAACAGTAACGTTACCGACAGTTGATGCGGCGTGCAGCAGTGGATTACCATCTCCAATGACACCCCCTCCCCCTTCTCTACCCAGCCCCGCTCTCCCCCCATCGCCGGCGTCTATGCAGCAAAGCTGTGTGTGTGTTTGTGTATGTGCTGTGGCGGGCGGAGGAGGGGACGCTGCGCTCTCCCACTGCTCGGGTCCGGCTGCCGCTGCTGCTGCTGCTCGGTGGTGGCTCGAGCGGTGGGCCGGATCCCGGGGACTCGAGCGGCGCTCCTCGCCCGTGAGTGAAAAGGGGATGGATTTTTTATTGTGGGGGTTTTTGATTATTGTCCGTGACGCCACCCACGGTTGTGGTGATATTGGTGACACCACCGCTGCTCTAGACGGGGATCCTGGGAGCGGTGACAGGGAGCAGCTTGGTTGTTATTTCTCCCCTCCGTGGGTAGGGGGTTGGTTGTCCCGGGGCCCGGTGATGGGGTAGGGATGGATGGCAGGCGGGTTACAGGGCCTGGTGAGGTGCAGGGTCGCGGGGGCAGCGCTGTGCCGCACGGCACGGTGGTACTCACTAAGCCAATGATGAGGACACAGTTCTCGGTAAAACACACGGCTGGATGGACGGGTCCCACAGATGGCTGCAGTGTTGTTTGCTCCCGGCAGGTTGGTGGTGACTGCCTTTCCCTGCACCTAAGTAGTTTGTACGGTTCCAATGGGTTCCCACCGGTAACCCGCTCCCCGGCTTGGATATGGGCCGGAGGAGCCCCTTTTGCCCGCAGGCGCTGGCCCTGAGAAACGGTTGCCTTGGCGGTGGCGGTGTCTCTCTCACTTGGTTGGACTGTTGCCTTCTGTTGCGACTTGGCTGTTTGGAAACCCAGGAGGTTCCCTTCACTAACGAATTCGGCAAATTCACGGCGACTCCTAGCCTTGCCAGGGTCCGTAAGCCCCTGCCAGATGGTGCTGGCTTCGGTCCGGTACCGCCGGGCCACCGCCCGTCCACGGTCCTTACGGTAGACCCCAATCGGCCACTCCTGCAGACGGTCACCACCGTCTGCCAACCTTGCTGATCTGTCTGGGCCACACACCCGGACCAACTTCAGGCTGCTTAGCTGTCACTTTTCTCCTCTCTTACTACTTTCCCTCCTTCCACTTTCACCTCTCAAGCTGAACTGCTGGTTTTCCCGCCTCCAGGACTGTGAACTCCTTGGTGGGTGGAGACCAACCGCCTGGCTCCACCCCCTGGTGTGGACATCACCCCCTGGAGGAAGGCAACAAGGGTTTTGTGTTTTGACTTCGGTGTGCCTGCTGGGAGTGTGGGGTGTGTGGGTGTTGTTCTCTGTGGCCCCTGGCTTGTCCAGGGCGCCACACTGCTGTATGCAGAGCATGTGAATACCGGCACCCCTCCCCCCTCTGCCACTGCTACTGTCTCCACTGACACTCACCCGATCCCCTTCTAATACTGTCCTTTGTGATACTGTCTGCTGAGCCGTGTATCTAATCCTCTCCTGTGTGATACTGTCTGCTGAGTTGTATCTAAACCTATCCTGTGTGATACTAGCTGCTGAGCCGTGTATCTAATCCTCTCCTATGTGATACTGTCTACTGAGACGTGTATCTAATCCTCTCCTTTGTGCTACTGCCTGCTGAGCCGTGTATCTAATCCTCTCTTATGTGATACTGTCTACTGAGCCATGTATCTAATCCTCTCCTATGTGATACTGCCTGCTGAGCCATGTATCTAATCCTCTCCTATGTGAAACTGCCTGTTGAGTCGTGTATCTAATCCTCTCCTATATGATACTGCTTGCTGAGCTGTGTATCTAATCCTCTCCTATGTGATACTGTCTACTGAGCCATGTATCTAATCCTCTCCTATATGATACTGCCTGCTGAGCCGTGTATCTAATCCTCTCATATGATACTGCCTGCTGAGCCATGTATCTAATCCTCTCCTATGTGATACTGTCTGCTGAGCCGTGTATCTAATCCTCTCCTATGTGTAATGCCTGCTGAACCATGTATCTAAACATGTCCTGCGTGATACTGTCTGCTGAGCTGTGAATCTAATCTTATCCTGTGTGATACTGTCTCCAGAGCTGGGTATCTAATCCAATCCTGTGGGATACTGTCTGCTGAGCTGTGTATCTTATCCTATAATGTGTGATACTGTCTGCTGAGCTGTGAATCTAATCTTATCCTGTGTGATACTGTCTCCAGAGCTGGGTATCTAATCCAATCCTGTGGGATACTGTCTGCTGAGCTGTGTATCTAATCCTATAATGTGTGATACTGTCTGCTGAGCTGTGTATCTAATCCTATCCTGTGTGATACTCCTGCTGTACTTGGTGACACTTTATACTTTTCTGGTCACCAACAAAATGGCTCCGCACTGTGATCCTAAATTTCATTCCCTGTTATCCTGTTGTAAACATCCAGATTAGGAGGGGGAGCTGTGACATCACACACAGGAGAGCACACTGCGCCCACTTTACTGCAGCTGTAATCCAGGCTATTTGTACAGTGGGATTTCTGTAGGATTTCAGCAGCTTCTCCCCCTAGTGTTTAACAGTGGAAAATATCAAACTTTTTATTTATTTTTTCATATTTTGCTCAATTAAAAACAAATAATAATATTTAAACAAAACATTAAAACATTAATACTTTACATTTTTTCAGTTATTAATTTTTTTTTTTTTTTTTTGGACGACACCTTCCCTTTAAATATATAAAGCATATAAAGCACGCTTCCCTTTCTCAGAAAACAGTGTTATGGAGTTATCTTTGCATCAGTACTTGTAACAAAGAGGTAGTTGTTAATTGCACAGGCCACATCTGTAGCTTCTTCAGTAACACCAAAGCCTGGGATTATCCACAAGTGAGAGGCTGTGACAGTTTGCGCAAATGTGTGTTCAGAGAAATCTGCAAGGTTAATGGCAAAATTATGCCAGAAAGATGTAAACTGCAATTCTTCTTCAGTTGTTCCAGGCATGACTGGAGCCAGACACTTATTAGAAAACACGACACATTTTAATAACTATCACAATTTGCTGCTTAACCTGCTTATATTTACCACGTATTTTTAGAACTATTCCCATAAAGGAAGTTATCCTCTAAGACTTAATCCTAGGAGACATTTGACTGCGGTCAGCATAACAGACCTATTAGAAACAGCTCAAAATGCTTACTTGTTCAATCCCTATAATCTGCAGTTATAACACCTTTCTTGAGATGTATTGTCTTATTGTTTTTGCCATTAACTGGTACACATTAATGTCAATCTGCCAACCAGGATGTATCAACTGTGATACAAAATGTTTCTGTATGTTGTACTCTAAAACTTAGTGTGGGCGTTTATGAGATAAACTCAGTTCCAATGCTCAGTAGTAAAAAGTTACCAAACTAGATCTAACACTTATTAAAAAGGAATTTGTCACCAGGTTTTTGCTACCTCATCTGAGAGATTCATGACATAGGACCAGAGATACTGATACCGGGTATGTGTCACTTACTGTATGGCCTAGGACACACGTGAGAAAAATGGTGCAAGTGGAATGCGATAAAAAAAATCGCATTCCACTCGGACCAATATTACTCTATGGGGCAGCTCCCATGATTAGTGATGAGCGAGTACTAAAAAGCTCGGGTGCTCGAGGCTCGGGCCGAGCATCCCAAGATACTCGTGTACTCGGCCCGAGCACCGAGCCCAATGTTATCCTATGGGAGACCCGAGTATTTTTATGAAATGACCCCCGGCAGCATGTAGAAACCCTAAAAATGTCACAAAAGTCTCAGAAGAGTGCTCAAATGACATGGCAACAGCATGGGGAAGACCCCTTGAAGCATTTATCACTCAAAAGTCACAGCTGTGAACAATTTTGTCTGCGTTTTACGCCATTATTACGGACTCACCAGAAAACCTTCCAAAATGACACCAAAATGAATTTTCATGGCGGAAATGTTAAGGGCACATACCCAATAGTGAGATAGAGCTGGTGTATGTTACTTTTGGAGATTACATGAAAGATTTTACGTGAAAACATTGTGTGGCACTTCGATGTCCCTGAGAAGAGACGTACATGAAGGCCTCTTGAGTCGAATGTACCCATTTTGAGGAAGTGAGTCTATTGTAGTATAGCCCTTTGGCAGGGCAGCCAAAAATTGGGAGGCTCCACATTGTCCCTGGATAGAGACGTGCATGAGGGCCTGTAACCCTGAAGTGCCCATTGTAAGAAAGTGGGTCTATTGTAGTATAGCCCTTTGGCAGGGCAGCCAAAAATTGGGAGGCTCCACGTTGTCCCTGGATAGAGACGTGCATGAGGGCCTGTAAACCTGAAGTGTCCATTGTCAGGAAGTGGGTCTATTGTAGTATAGCCCTTAGGCAGGGCAGCCAAAAATTGGGAGGCTCCACATTGTCCCTGGATAGAGACGTGCATGAGGGCCTGTAAACCTGAAGTGTCCATTGTCAGGAAGTGGGTCTATTGTAGTATAGCCCTTAGGCAGGGCAGCCAAAAATTGGGAGGCTCCACATTGTCCCTGGATAGAGACGTGCATGAGGGCCTGTAAACCTGAAGTGTCCATTGTCAGGAAGTGGGTCTATTGTAGTATAGCCCTTAGGCAGGGCAGCCAAAAATTGGGAGGCTCCACATTGTCCCTGGATAGAGACGTGCATGAGGGCCTGTAAACCTGAAGTGTCCATTGTCAGGAAGTGGGTCTATTGTAGTATAGCCCTTAGGCAGGGCAGCCAAAAATTGGGAGGCTCCACATTGTCCCTGGATAGAGACGTGCATGAGGGCCTGTAAACCTGAAGTGTCCATTGTCAGGAAATGGGTCTATTGTAGTATAGCCCTTAGGCAGGGCAGCCAAAAATTGGGAGGCTCCACATTGTCCCTGGATAGAGACGTGCATGAGTGCCTGTAAACCTGAAGTGTCCATTGTCAGGAAGTGGGTCTATTGTACTATAGCCCTTAGGCAGGGCAGCCAAAAATTGGGAGGCTCCACATTGTCCCTGGATAGAGACGTGCATGAGGGCCTGTAAACCTGAAGTGTCCATTGTCAGGAAGTGGGTCTATTGTAGTATAGCCCTTAGGCAGGGGAGCCAAAAATTGGGAGGCTCCACATTGTCCCTGGATAGAGACGTGCATGAGGGCCTCAAAACATTGTTCCCATTGCAAAGGAGCGGGTCTCCTGTCGTTGTAATGTCTATTCTGAAAGAATGGGCGAAAAAATTTACCACTGGGGGTATACCTGAAACAAAGGCCTAACTATTGTAATGGTCATCATCATGGCGCATGAGGAGAAGGAGGAGCAGTCCAGCGATTATCCAAAGTCCAGAAGTGTGTACCCATGGGTGAGTGGAGGTACATGGCAAATTCCCGTTACAAACTTTAAATTCCACTCTCATTTGCTGGTGGTGTGGTGAAGTCTGGCCCAATCCAACCCTTGTTCATCTTGATCAGAGTCAGCCTGTCAGCATTTTCAGTTGACAGGCGGGTGCGTTTATCTGTAATGATTCCACCTGCGGCACTAAAAACACACTCTGACAAAACGCTAGCGGCAGGGCAGGCCAGGACTTCCAAGGCGTAGAGAGCCAATTCATGCCACGTGTCCACCTTGGATACCCAATAATTGTAAGGCACAGAGGAATGTCAGAGTACAGTTGTTCGATCTGCAAGGTACTCCTTGAGCATCTGGGCAAACTTAGGATTTCTTGTGGCACTACCCCGCACCTCAGGGGCTGTGGTACGTGAGGGGCTGAGAAAACTGTCCCACATCTTAAAGACTGTTCCCCTACCTCTGGCGGATTGGACTTGTGCCCCTCTCGGCTGTACGCCTTGGTTGTCCACTGATTCCTGACCTATGCCGCTAGCGTTTTGTGAGGGGAATGCTTTGCCTTCTTCCGTGACTATGGCCTTCCGGAACTGCTGCATTTTGGCTGACCTCTCCGCTTCGGGAATAAGAGACATAAAGTTCTCCTTGTAGCGTGGGTCTAACAGTGTTACCAACCAGTAATGATTGTCGGCCAGGATGTTCTTAACGCGAGGGTCACGAGACAGGCAGCTTACCATAAAGTCAGTCATGTGCGCCAGACTCTTAACAGCCAGTACTTCAGTATCCTGACCAACACGATGACTGAACATGCTGTCCTCCTCCTCCTCCTCCTCATCTACCCTGTCCTCTGGCCAGCCACGCTGAACCGAGGATATGACTGGTGTGCATGTCATATCCTCAATTTGGCCGGAGAGTTGCTCCATGTCTTCATCCTCCTCCTCGTCATAGTCCTCCATTGCACGTTGTGATGAGACGAGGCTGGGCTGTGTGTTATCACCCACACCCACTACTGTTTCTTGCTCCAACTCATCGCGCTCCGCCTGCAATGCATCATGTTTGTTTTTGAGCAGAGACCATTTTAGAAGGCAGAGAAGCGGTATGGTGATGCTAATAATGGCGTCATCACCACTCACCATCTTGGTGGAGTCCTCAAAGTTTTGGAGGATGGTACATAGGTCGGACATCCATCTCCACTCCTCAGGTGTTATGTGTGGAGTTTGACCCATTTACCGACGGCTTAGTTGATGCAGGTACTCAACAACTGCCCTCTTCTGCTCACATATCCTGACCAACATGTGCAGAGTTGAATTCCAACGCGTGGGGACATCACACACCAGTCTGTGAGCCGGAAGATGCAAACGGCGCTGAAAGCCGGCAAGGCCGGCTGAAGCAGTTGGTGACATTCGAAAATGTGCAGACAGGCAGCGAACTTTTACCAGCAGATCAGACAGCTCTGGGTATGACTTTAGAAACCGCTGAACCACGAGGTTGAGCACATGGGCCACACATGGAACATGTGTCAGCTGGCCTCGCCTCAAAGCCGCCACCAGGTTCCGGCCATTGTCACACACGACCTTTCCTGGCTTTAGGTTCAGAGGTGTGAGCCAGTGATCTGCCTGCTGTTTCAGAGCTGTCCACACCTCTTCTGCATTGTGGGGTTTGTTACCTATGCAGATTAGCTTCAGCACAGCCTGTTGCCGCTTTGCCGAGGCAGTGCTGCAGTGCTTCCAGCTTGGGACTGGTGTGGAGGGTAAAGTGGATGAGGATGCGCAGGAGGAGGAGGAGGCTGAAGAGCATGACATTCCGGAGCTGTAGAGTGTGGGTGAAACCCTGACTGAGGTAGGGCCTGCAAACCTTGGTGTGGGAAGGACGTGTTCCGTTCCTCACTCAGACTGGGTCCCAGCTTCCACAATATTAACCCAGTGTGCCGTCAACGAGATGTAGCGGCCTTGCCCACAAGCACTTGTCCACGTGTCTGTGGTTAGGTGGACTTTGGGTGAAACAGCGTTGTTCAGGGCACGTGTGATGTTTTGTGACACGTGGTTATGCAATGCGGGGACGGCACACCGGGAGAAATAGTGGCGGCTGGGGACCGAGTAACGTGGGACAGCTGCCGCCATCAGGTCACGGAATGCTTCTGTCTCCACCAGCCTAAAAGGCAACATTTCCAGCGCAAGCAGTCGCGAAATGTTAGCATTTAGAACTGTGGCATGTGGGGCGTTGGCAGTGTATTTGCGCCTGCGTTCAAAGGTTTGCTGAATGGATAACTGAACGCTGCGTTGGGACAAGGACGTGCTTGATGATGGTGTTATTTCTGCGTAGGCAACTGCAGGTGCAGGACCGGAGGAGGCTTGTTCGCAGGCAGCATGGACAGGGGATTGGCTCGCATGCACAACAAGCGAAGACGTAGCAGTGACATCAGCAAGCACTGCTCCTCGACTCTGTTGTACTTCCCACAAAGTCGGGTGCTTGGCTGACATGTGCCTGATCATGCTGGTGGTGGTCAGGCTGCTAGTTTTGGTACCCCTGCTGATGCTGGCACGGCAGGTGTTGCAAATGTCCTTTTTAGAATCATCTGGAGCCAACTTAAAAAACTGCCAGACTCGGGAAGACCTAACATTTGTACAGGCACCTTGTGTCGTGTTGTTGTTCCGGGGAACGGTTGCCTGACTTCTGCCTGGAGCCACCACCCTGCTTCTTACTGCCTGTTGGGATGCTACACCTCCCTCCCCCTGTGCACTGCTGTCCTCGCTCTGCATATCCTCCTGCCAGGTTGGGTCAGTTACTGGATCATCCACCACGTCGTCTTCCTCTTCCGCACCCTGCTCCTCCTCCTGACTTCCTGACAATTGTGTCTCATCATCGTCCACCCCTTGTTGAGACACGTTGCCAACTTCGTGAGAACGTGGCTGCTCAAATATTTGGGCATCTGTACATACGATCTCCTCATGACCCACTTCAACATGAGCTGGCGAGAGGCCAGAATGTGCAAATGGAAACGTGAACAGCTCTTCCGAGTGTCCAAGTGTGGGATCATTAATGTCCGAGGACGTGTACTCAGCCTTGTGGTAGGAAGGAGGATCAGGTTCTGAAATGTGCGGTGCAGTATCACGGCTACTGACACTTGACCGTGTGGAAGACAGAGTGTTTGTGGTGGTGCCAATCTGACTGGAAGCATTATCCGCTATCCAACTAACAACCTGTTCACACTGGTCTTGGTTCAAGAGCGGTGTACTGCTGCGGTCCCCAAGAATTTGGGACAGGACGTGCGAGCGACTAGATGTGGCCCTTTGTTGTGGCGAAATTAGAGCTTGCCCACGACCTCGGCCTCTGCCTGCACCACCATCACGTCCACTTCCTTGTTCGTTGCCAACGCCCTTGCGCATTTTGCAATGCTGTGCTGACGTGTATTCACTAGACTTGTGCGTTATATCCAAGTTTGTGCAAAACGCACACAAGTGCACCTGTACGCTGCCACCGACAGGCACACACGTGCGGTTTTTAAATGCAAGCACGGACGCACTAAGAACCTAACAGGTTTTTAGGAGCGACAATTACTGAGAAGTCTGACACTATCAGACACTGCTGACTGACGTGTATTATTCACTAGACTTGTGCGTTATATAATAGTTTGTGCAAAACGTGCACCTGTACGCTGCCACCGACAGGCACAAATGTGCGTTTTTTAAATGCAAGCACGGACGCACTAAGAACCTAACAGCTTTTTAGGAGCGACAATTGCTGATAAGTCTGACACTATCAGGACTGTTTTAGACTGTGTACACCAGCCCCAGATATGATGAAGGCTGGTATACGGTCACCACTAGGAATGGCTATATTGCCTGCCTGCCTGTATACTGCTACAATAGTCCTGACAAGGACTCTTCTGGTCACTAGCCTGTATTCCGACCTGGCTATACCCTGCCTGTATACAGCAACAATAGTCCTGAGAAGGACTCTGCTACTGTACTCCGACCTGGCTATACCCTGCCTGCCTGTATACAACTATAATAGTCCTGAGAAGGACTTCTGGTCACACTGTTTGCAGCCCTGCTACGGAAATAGCTATAAAGGGCCGCAAACCTTCCCCTGAAGCAGCGACACTCTCCCTGCACTGACTGTCTGGATGGCTGTGTGCAGAGCACAGCGCTCCCGCCGGTATAAAGGCTCGGTCACGCTGTGCAGGCCGGCCAATCACTGCAATTCCACAACTAACAGGGCTGTGGCGTGGCATTGCAGTGGTCTGCCAGCCAATCCCTGCATGAGGGCTGGCTCTCAAAAGAGCGCCAACATGCAGGGATGAAGACCACGAGTACAGCACGAGTATCGCGAGATTACTCGGTCCCCGCCGAGTAGCCCGAGTACAGTGATACTCGTGCGAGTACCGAGTAGTAACAAGCATACTCGCTCATCACTACCCATGATCAATTATTTTCTCAGCCCTAATCGGACTGAGAAAACAGTCGCAGCATGCTACGGGTGCAATGCAATTCTGTTTCACTCACACCTATGCAAGTCTATGGGGTGAAAGAAATATCGCACTGCTCTCGTGTTACACCGGTGTAACGCGAGAGCAGTGCGATTCTCGCATCAGCTGGCAATAGAGGAGATCGGGAGATAAATCCCTCCCCTCTGCAACGCCGCCCCTCCGCAGCATCGGCTCTCCCCTCTGCAGTGCCGGCCCACCTCTCTGCAGCTGTGGTCTGATCACATGATCGGACCACAGTCTCATGACCCTCGCATGACACTCGGCTCCCGCTGTGCTGCGATCGTGAACCGAGTGTCATGCGAGGACATGCAGTTAGTTCCCGTGTGGCCTCAGCCTATGACCTTGTGTATACCACTGATTGACAGCTTTCTGGGTACACTGTGCATAGGCAGAAAGCTATCAATCAGTGCAAGGGGCATGGTAGGACTACCTGGCAGCAGGCCAACTAGTTATCTATTGATAATCACCTACTGATAAAACAGTGCTTTTATAAAAGCTATATCAAGTGATACATTATGCTGCATTATATTATGTAGCAAAAACCTGGTGACCAAATCCTTTTCAATTTCTCTTATTTTGGTATTTTATTTGTTTATTTAATTTAAAAAATGAAAAATATTAGAATAGCTTCTCACACAAGTATGATTTTAAAAGGAACAAAACACCAGGATTTTGCTATGTGAAGTAAAGGCAGTGCCATACTGGCACTAGGATGCTGAATGCATGCATACCTGTTGTAAAAAGATCCGATGCTTGGTTGCTGAAATATCTGTAACCAAAGTTACAGAAATGCAATGCACCTTCGATTGGCGTGTGAACTGGGGGCAGGCCTTTGTGGGCTGGGTCCTCACTGTAAAGTCCTCCTCCTGCGTCCTATATGACATGCCCCCTTTTCTTAATTTAAATATCATGCCGTGCCTTCATTACTGCTGTTGGCGGTGCGTGCGCATTGCCACAGTAATTATGTCTTCATTATAATGGCAGAGGAGACCGCGCATGCGAGTATTGTGATGTCCAACATAATTTTATTGAAACTGCACTGTGGAGAAGACTATGAGGGGCTTCGGTGCGTGCACAGATGTAAAAAATAATTAAAAAATCTGCACACGTGGCGATACCACTCATGGTCATTCCCATAATTAATAGCTGCGCAGGGAGACTGTTAAATGTGACGCACTTGCTCTAATCCCCCTCTCCCTTGTACTACCATTTTTAAGGGCAATATTCCGGTCAGATCCTCATAGACTTCTATGGGCATCGGCATCTGGGCAGATATCTGTGCTGGATATCATAATATGGGTGACCCTATGCAAATTTTATTATTTATTAATTTATTTTTACACCACTATAGGGACACACACAGCACCTGTCATTGAAAGCAATCAGACACGCTGTCACACAGGGTGGGGGCGGGGTCTGACTGCAACCAATCACAGACATCGGGACTGTTTGTGGGCGAGGGAAGTAGTGCATATGTATTAAGAATAATAGGCAGCCCTGAAAGTAGTATGAGTGGCCTGGAAGTAGTATACAGCCACGCGGAGACAGGTAAGTATAATGCGCCTGCTTTTCCAGTTTTTTCTTTAATTTTCCTTTTTTTTTCAATTACTCAAGTTGCAGGGTCTGTATTGCTACCCATAGTTCCCTGACAACTCCAAGTCCGGGGTAAATGCTCTGGTACTTTTGAACTTGCGTGATTGGAAGACCTGCAGCCGATCTGTGAATCAATCACTATTTAAATAATTTTTATTTAAAAAAAAAAAAAAGAAGAAAAAAAAAGCCGTATGTGGTTCATCTTATTTTGATGCACAGCCACGATAAGCCCAGGGCTGGGGCTGCAGCCTGTAGCTGTAGCTTTATCTGTGTTGGTATCTATACAGGAGGGGTGGACCATATTTTTATTTATTTATCACCATTGTAAGGACACAGACATTTGTGATTCCAACAAATCACAGATGCTGTTTCAGAGGGGGGGGGGCATTGTCCAACGGCAGCCAATCAAAGATGCCAGTGGAAGGGGAAAGCAGTGAATATGTATGAGGGATATTTATCGGCCCTGGGAGTATCGCTCCAGCCATGGGGAGACTTGGTAAGTATGCACTGCTTTAACCCTTTTTTATTTTCTTTTATACCACCCCACCCCACCCATACCATTTTTAAACACATACCTTGTGCCTTCCATTGAATTTAATGGGTTTAGCTAGAAATGCCAATTGAATTGGCTAGGATCGCTGATCCAATTGGCAGTGGATTCAGCAATCCTGAACCAATTCCATCCTTGACAGGATCAATCATCTATATTCACATGCCCTGCAATGATCCATTTGTAATGGATTAGACGGATGAAAAATAACGGATCCGTTAATGGATTGTACAAACGGATCACTTTTTTTTAACTCATTCGTTAGAGGATCCGTTATCATTATAGTCAACAGAACTGATAATGAATCCGTTATAATTTTAGATAGATAGATAGATAGATAGATGTGCAACACATATATAACGAGGGAAATAATTATTTGATCCCTTGCTGATTTTGTAAGTTTGCCTATTGACAAAGACATGAACAGTCTATAATTTTAAGGGTAGGTTAATTTTAACAGTATGAGATAGAATATCCAAAATAAAATCCAGAAAATCACATTGTATAAATTATATAAATTTATTTGCATTTTGCAGAGAGAAATTACCATAGTATATGATCCCTCTGGCAAACAAGACTTAATACTTGGTGGCAAAACCCTTGTTGGCAGCCACATCAGTCAGACATTTTTTGTAGTTGATGATGAGGTTTGAGCACATGTCAGGAGGAATTTTAGTCCATTCCTCTCTGCAGATCATCTCTAAATCATTAAGATTTTGAGGCTGTTGCTTTCCAACTCGGAGCTTCAGCTCCCTCCATAAGTTTTCTATGCGATTATGGTCTGGAGACTGGCTAGGCTACTCCATGACCATAATGTGCTTCTTTTTGAGCCAATCCTTTGTTGCCTTGGCTGTATGTTTTGGGTCATTGTCATGCTCGAAGACTCAGGCACGGCCCATTTTTAATGTCCTGGCGGAGAAAAGGAGGTTGCACTCTGGATTTTATGGTACATGGCTCCATCCATTGTCCCATTGATGCAGTGAATTAGTCATGGCCCTTAGCATAGAAAACAATGTTTCCACCTACATTCCTGGCAGTGGGGACCTGTTCTTTGGGTCATAGGCAGCATTTCTATTTTTACAAACACAGCGAGTTGAGTTAAGGCCAAAGAGCTCAAATTTTGTCTCCTCTGAACACAGCACCTTCTCCCAATCACTCTCAGAATCATCCAGGTGTTCATTGGCAAACTTCAAATGGGCGGCTGCACATGTGTCTTCTTGAGCAGTGGGACTTTGCGGGCACTGCAGGATTGTAAGCCATTACGGCATAATGTGTTACCTATGGTTTTCTTGGTGACAGGGGTCCCAGCTGCCTTGAGATTTGTAACAAGTTCCCCCGTGTAGTTTTAGGCTGATTTTTCACCTTCCTCATGATCCTGGATACCCCACGATGTGAGATGTTGCATGGAGCCCCAGATCGATGTCAATTGACACTCATTTTGTATTTCTTCTATTTTCTTACTATGAAGGTAGCCTAAGCCATAAATTGTTTGTTCAAACGTAATAAGAATATCTGTGTATGTAAATAATCAAAATGTAGATGTAGTAGCATAATTATCTGTGTGTCTATATAGCAATCGCATAGACCCATAATATGATTCTAAGCTGTATAGTCATGAAGGGGTTACTAAGGATGAGTGAACAGATGTACAAACAATGAAAGTCTTCATAATGATGAGCAAAGGCCTTATCAGTAGTTTCACACAGAAAGAATGTATAACGAACAGAGATGTATTTTATAGTATACTAGGAAAAATTAGGGAGTTGAATACTCCCTGTTTTAGTTCCAAGGTCAATGATGCTTTCTGTATAATTGAGACTATCCAATACACGAGTTCAGTTGGTGACGCTGGCTCAAAGAGAGAACACGTTTTGTGTGATCATTGTCTGATTTATTAACATCAGCTCTGATATACAGCTAATACTGCATCGGTCTCTAGATATCCTGAATGAAGATACCATTAGCTATCTTCAACTAAATTTATACCGTGACATTACTATTGCACCAACAGTTGTGTCCTTCTCACCCAGAGTCTTACTTATGGTTTTGTAGCCCATTCCAGCCTTGTGCAGGTCTATTATCTTGTCCCTGACATCCCTAGAAAGCTTTTTGGTCTTGCCCATGTTGTAGAGGTTAGAGTCTGACTGATTAATGGAGTCTGTGGACAGGAGTCTTTTATACAGGGGAGAATTTAAGACAGCTGTCTTTAATGCAGGTAACAAGTTGATTAGGAGCATCTAAATGATCTGTAGGAGCCAGAACTCTTAATGGTTGGTAGGGGATGAAATATTTATTACTCTCTGTATATTTTATACAATGTGATTTTCTGGATTTTATTTTTGATATTCTATCTCTCACTGTTAAAAATTATGGACTGTTCATGTCTTTGTCAGTGGGCAAACTTACAAAATCAGCAAGGGATCAAATAATTATTTCCTTCACTGTATATTGTCCCACACACATGCATATTATAAGTTTGCACCCTTTGGTACCTTTCATGTGTAACCAAAGGATGTTTAGCCTTGATTTTAGACCCAAATTCAATCTTAAAAAAACCAAACTTTGTGGGGTACCCCCTTATTTTTGATAGTCAGCTAAGGTCATGTAGACAGCTGCAGCCTGCAGACCTTGACTGGCAGCTTTACCTTGACTGGTAATCCAAAAAAGAGGTTGCCGCATTCTATTGCTTTAAATCATTTATTTTCTCATTTTTAATAATGCATTTGATACAAAAACTTGATTATAACAATTGGTCATTTTCTGATGAGACATTCCATTTAAAGAAGTCCTATATTTATAATAAAAGACATAAAAGATGGTTGTGACATGAATCTCTTATCATTTGTGGACAGTAGTAACTTGTGTGATGGAGTGCACATGTTAATGCATGTTCACTATGTAATAATCTCATTTGGAGGTAGGAGCCAGAGTAATCACTTTCTCAGAACTGCTGACAGATGTTTTGGCCTCTAACTTATCTCCATAAGATCAGTTCATTGTTTTAGAAATAAAGGCGCTTAATTAAAAATGAATATGCACTTTAGGGGTCATCCATCACTGTCTCGTGCCTGCAAACTGATTAAATAAAAACCTTAATTTAAAACTTCCCTCAGAATAATATTATTCTATGGCTTTATTTTTTAGCAGGAGTGGTATTATGCCTGGCGTTTTCTACCTGATGTCCCTGTATTTATTAATGTCTATAAAACAGCTCTTGTAGTGCCGGTAGATTGAGCTTTGTAAAAGAATGATAATAATAATAATAATAATAATAATAATAATTCACTTATGTAGCGCCATTAGATCCTCAGCGCTTTACAGACATCATCATTGTCCCCATTGGGGCTCACAATCCAAATTCCCTATCAGTATGTCTTTGGAGTGTAGGAGGAAACCGGAGGAAACCCATGCAAACAAGGGGACAACGTACAAACTCCTTGCAGATGGTGTCCTTGGTGGGATTTCAATGAGATATCTGCCTTTTTGGGACAATTAATAAAGTACTCTTTCTTTATTAGGATAAAACTGTCGGTCATTGGCTAGAGCCTGCCATTTACGATCTGGGACATTGCAGAGACAATGTAGACATATCGGCTTGTTTGTTGCTTGTAGTTTAAAGATTGCAGGATTATTGTTAAAGAGAGCCTGTCATGTAAAAAAAAATACTATGAATCTGCAAATACGGGGTTAATCTGAAGGGTAATAGCGTTTTGAAGCTGCCCTGTGCCTGAACTGAGAGCCCCAATACGGGAAAGAAATTAACTTTATTTCTCCCAGCAGCCTCTGACTTTCAGTCATAGGGGTGGGCCAGCTGAGCTTTAGTAACTGCTCTGTGCATAATGAGTAGCGGCTGTAACCGCCCCCCCAGCACCGACTGACAGCAGGCTCTAATTCTGAGCTCTAATGCTGAGTCGACTGCCAGTCAGCGCTGGGGTGTATATTATGTGACATCCTCTTGGGAGGATTTGGTTATTTGAGGTATTTTCTTTTTCTTTTTTATTAATGTCTTGTTGATCTATTTTTCAGGAAATTTTTACTTTATGAGAGAATACACTGTGTGCAGAATTATTAAGCAAGTTGTATTTTAGAGGATTTTTTTATTATTGATCAACATCTATGTTCTCAATCAACCCAAAAGACTCATAAATATCAAAGCTTAATATTTTTGGAAGTTGGAGTGTTTTTTTTTTAGATTTGTCTATCTTTTAGACCTTTACTGACCAGCCACGCTGTGGAGTAGTTGGATGCATGTGATGGAGCATTGTCCTGCATGAAAATCATGTTTTTCTTGAACGATACCGACTTCTTCCTGTACCACTGTTTGAAGAAGTTGTCTTCCACAAACTGGCAGTAGGTCTGGGACTTGAGATTCACTCCATCCTCAACCCAAAAAGGTGCCACAAGTTCATCTTTGATGATACCAGCCCATACCAGTACCCCACCTCCACCTTGCTGACGTCTGAGTCGGAGTGGAGTTCTCTGCCCTTTACTGATCCAGCCTCTGGCCCATCAAGAGTCATTCTCATTTCATCAGTCCATAAAACCTTTGAAAAATCGGTCTTAAGATATTTCTTGGCCCAGTCTTGACGTTTTATCTCATGTTTCTTGTTCAAAGGTGGTGGTTTTTCAGCCTTCCTTACCTTGGCCATGTCCCTGAGTATGGCACACCTTGTGCTTTTTGATACTCCAGTAACGTTGCAGCTCTGAAATATGGCCAAACTGGTGGCAAATGGCATCTTGGCAGCTTCACGCTTGATTTTCCTCAATTCATGGGCAGTTATTTTGCTCTTTTTTTGCCCAGCACGCTTCTTGCAACCCTGTTGGCTATTTGCCATGAAACGCTTGATTATTCGGTGATCACGCTTCAAAAGTTTGGCAATGTCAAGACTGCTGCATCCCTCTGCAAGACATCTCACAATTTTGGACTTTTCAGAGCCCGTCAAATCTCTCTTCTGACCCATTTTGCCAAAGGAAAGGGAGTTGCCTAATAATTAAGCACACCTTTATATAGGGTGTTGATGTCATTACACCGCACCCCTCCTCATTACAGAGATGCACATCACCTGATTTTCTTATTTGGTGGTTGGCTCTCAGCCTATACAGCTTGGAGTAGAACAACATGTATAAAAAGTATCATGTGATCAAAATACTCATTTGCCTAATAATTCTGCACACAGAGTAAATATAAAGGAGTTGTCTTGTTAATAAAAGAGTCTGAAAGCTGGAACGTTAGTAAAGGTTTGGAAAAATCTCTAACTCCAATAAAAAAGCAAGACATTTTGGATATGGAAAAATGAAAGTGGCCGCGTGCGCTCATCAACACTTTTTACATAATATTTGCAATAACACAAACATAAATAACAAAGTTTCTTTTTAACAAATGATGTTTACTTGGGGGTAATGCGACACTTATTAAGGATTTTGGAAAACACATATGGTTTGATGTTTAAATAAAAAACGGAATCTGATTTTAAATATAAACAAATATGTGATCTGCTCTAAAAAGTCTAAACATTTCAATTTTTTAAGTAGTAGTTGCTTAGAAACTAATTGGTGTGTGTATGCAAGCACGGAAAAAAAAATTATTAGCACAGCTCTCTGTATATACATTCATCTGCAAACAACAATCAATCATTCGATTTCGTGACACATTTTATTTTTTTTCCCTGGAAGTTACTGCAAATTATTTAATGTAGTTATGAAGTATGAAAACACATGATGTTCATTATAGAATCAGCGTTTTATCGTTAGATTAAATTGTCAAATGTTGCACAAGAATATCTGATGCAAATAAAAATTCTGTACGGGTGGGCCATGAGCCCGTGGCCCAGAAATCTATCAGGCCAGAGAATATATACTGCTCAAAAAAATAAAGGGAACACCAAAATACAAAATCCTTTTTTAAGTGTTCCCTTATTTTTTTCAGCAGTATAGTATGGATATGGTAAAAAGGAAGATCATAGTTAAAGAGGACCTTTCACTGGATTTTTTTTTCATTTAAATAGAATACGTCAGCAGGTTTTTGCTATTTAAAGGGAATTTGTCACCAGGTTTTTGCCACCTAACCTGAGAGAAGCATAAAGTATAGGCAGAGATCCTGATTCCAACAAAGTGTCACTTGCTGGGCTGCTTAGTGTAGTTTTGATAAAATCACTGTTTAATTATTATTAGAGGACTACTTGGCGTGCTGTCAGGTAGTCCAGCATATTCATGAGTGCTGTATAACTGCTAGATCTACAGCAGAGAATAAATTGATTTTAACAAAATGACAGCAAACAGCTCAGTAAGTGACACATCACTGGAATCAGGGTCTCTGTCTCTATATCATGCTGCTCTCAGATGGGGGAGCAAAAACTTGGGACATATTCCTTTTAATGTGAGAACAGCAAGATTTCGGGGCAGAGACCCTGACTCCAGTGAAATGTCACTTATTGTTTGCTGCTGCTTCAATAAAATCAGTGTTTTATCACTAGAGGACTAGTTGTTTCGTGCCATGCAGTTCTCTTTCTCTGTGTAACCTTGCCTCCAACACTGACTATCAGTTTTCTGCCTATGCACAGACCTTCTCTGTTTTGATTGGCCAGTATCAGAGGACAAAATGCAAAACCACACATGGAAGTTCTTTGGTATAGTGCTTGAAGGGAAAATATGCATCTTAAATATCTGGGGGCATAACTTTGGAAGAGAGGGGCACAGAAGAAAAGAAAAAAGTTTCTCAGAATCAGCGGAGCAACAGCATTTATAGGAGGTACTCAGTTTCAATTAAAAAAAATCCAGTGAAAGGTTTCCATTAAATGGAATTTGTCCGCAGGATTTAGCTTTTTCAGTGACAAGTCCAGCAATACCTTTACATGGCCAGTTAATTTATCCGTTACCAGAAATTCATGTTTGAATTATTACTCTGAAGATCTGAAGCCTCTGTCACTACAGCTCTTTTTTTACACTCAGCAACTCCTCCATTTGCAGACCCTCTATGTTGTTTAACCTTAAGCAAAGGCACCATCAGTCAAGCAGGAGGAGGCGGCACTGAGCTGGAAATAGAGCTGGAGTGACAGAAGCTTCAGATCTACAAATAGCTCTTCAGCTTCATCTGCATATCGATTCAAGGGCTGATTTCTCAGTAATGGAAGTCCAGAATGGCAATGTAAAACTGTGGAGGACTTGTCTTTGATAATATACAAGGATAGATGGGTTATTGATTTTTTCATGTTTCTAATGAATCCGAAATGCGTAGAACAATAAAAAGTGATTATCTCCTCTACTGGCAGCGCAGATTAACCCTTATATCCTTTAATATTATCACCAGGTAAGACACCATCTGCACCTTTGTCTTTTCCTTTTTTATATCGAGGACTTGTCTTTGAAAGAGCTCCAACCACAAATAGTTTGGGGGTGAAATCCTGCCAACAGGTTACCTTTAAGGAATATAGCGATTAACTAAATTATTACAATACTGTGATATATAGTCCTCTAAAACATTACAGCTTAGGCCACAATCACACATCCATGTCTATATTCGACCCCCTTGAATTTTTCAACCTTTTCCAACATTTCAGGCTTCAAACATAAAGATAAAAATTTTAATGTTATGGTGAAGAATCAACAACAAGTGGGACACAATTGTGAAGTTGAACAACATTTATTGCTTATTTTAAACTTTTCTTAAAAAGAATAAACTGAAAATTGGGGCGTGCAATATTATTAGTCCCCTTTACTTTCAGTGCAGCAAACTCACTCCAGAAGTTCACTGAGGATTTCTGAATGATCCAATGTTGTCCTAAATGACTGATGATGATAAATATAATACACCTGTGTGTAATCAAGTCTCCGTATAAATGCACCTGCTCTGTGATAGTCTCAGTGTTCTGTTTAAAGCGCAGATAATGGCGGGGGCCAGCTTCCCCATCGCGGGGGCTGCTCGGGGAGATCGCGCTCGGATCCGGTGCCTTCTCCTCGGTGGCTCGAGTGGGCCGGACCCGGGCTCGAGCAGCGCTCCTCGCCCACGAGTGAAAATGGGGATTGGATTGGTGATCGGGTGGGTGCGTGGCCGGGGCCGCTATGAGGATTGTTCGTGACACCATCCACGGGTTGTGGTGATGGTGGACACCACCGCTGCTGGTGATGGTGGGGGCTCCCGGGAGCGGTGTTGTGGCGCAGCTTTAGTATTAACCCCTCCGTGGGTAGGGGCAGTGTGTCCCGGGGCCCCAATGAGGGAGATGCGATGCTGCAGGGCGCAGTGCTGCGGTGCCTGATGGCACTGTTGTACTCACAATTGAACCACACAGAGTCACTGGTAAACTAGAAACTGCCGGTGTCTGCAGCCTTCGGTGTGGAGGGTGTTTGGGGTCCCACACACAGTGCAGCAGGATCCTGTTCTTGCCCTGCAGCCAGCCGCTTCTTTCTCCTTCCTCAGTCGGGAACGGGGAGCCCACTCCCCTGCTGTGATTCGGGTCTTCCCTTGGTACCGGTGGGCCACCACCCTGCCCCGGCTACCTCGGGCCCCTTCCTCACACTTCTCTTCCTTACAGCAGCCAGGAGCTATCCTCCCCTGGTCTGCTCTCTTCACTCTCTTCACTCACTCTGCTCCAGCCCCTCCCCTGCTGCTCTGTTTAGCTCTTACACTGGGGTGGGGGGGGTGTCTCTCCTGCTGAACTGGTGTGGGATCAGGTTACCAAGGAGGAGAATGGCCTGTACTTTGCTGGATTTCTGCAGGCTTTGTGACACCCTGGTTTTGCCAGGGCGTCACAATAACATCATGAAGACCAAGGAACACAACAGGCAGGTCCGTGATACTGTTGTGGAGAAGTTTAAAGCCGGATTTGGTTACAAAAAGATTTCCACAACTTTAAACATCCAAAGAACCACTGTGCAAGTGATCATATTGAAATGGAAGGAGTATTATACCACTGCAAATCTACCAAAATGCAGCCATCCATCCAAACTTTCATCTCAAACAAGGAGAAGACTGATCAGAGATGCAGCCAAGAGGCCCATGATCACTCTGGATGAACTGCAGAGATCTACAGCTGAGGTGAGAGAGTCTGTCCATAGGACAACAATCAGTCATACACTGCACGAACTGGCCTTTATGGAAGAGTGCAAAGGAGAAAGCCATTTCTCAAAGATATCCATAAAAGTGTAATTTAAAGTTTGCCATAAGCCACCTGGGAGACACACCAAACATATGGAAGAAGGTGCTCTGGTCAGATGAAACCAAAATCGGACTTTTTGGGCACAATGCGAAACGATATGTTTGGCGTAAAAGCAACACAGCTCATCACCCTGAACACACCATCCCCACTGTCAAACACGGTGGTGGCAGCATCATGGTTTGGGCCTGCTTTTCTTCAGCAGGGACAGGGAAGATGATTAAAATTGATGGGAAGATGGATGGAGTCAAATACAGGACCATTCTTGAAGAAAACCTGTTGGAATCTGCAAAAGACCTGAGACTGGGACAGTGATTTGTCTTTCAACAAGACAATGATCCAAAACATAAAGCAAAATCTACAATGGAATGGTTCACAAATAAACGTATCCAGGTGTAAGAATGGCCAAGTCAAAGTCCAGACCTGAATCCAATCAAGAATCTGTGGAAAGAGCTGAACACTGCTGTTCACAAACGCTCTCCATCCAACCTCATTCAGCTTGTGCTATTTGCAAAGGAAGAATGTGCAAGAATTTCAGTTTCTCGATGTGCAAAACTGATAGACATACCCCAAGCGACTTGCAGCTGTAATCGCAGCAAAAGATGGTGCTACAAAGTATTAACTTAAAGGGACCGAATAATATTGCATGCCCCAATTTTCAGTTTATTATTTTTTATAAAAGTTTAATATAAGCAATAAATTTCGTTCAATTTCACAATTGTGTCCCACTTGTTGATTCTTCACCATAAAATTTTTTATCTTTATGTTTGAAGCCTGAAATGTATGAAAAGGTTGATAAAATACAAAGGGGCTGAATACTTTTGCAAGGCACTGTATATAGTTTTTCTCTCATCCTTTTTTAAAAACTGAAGGAAGTAGACTGTCTAAACTTTTTTCCACTTAAAGAAAACCTGTGATCAGGATTTTATACCCCAAACTAATATCATGTATGTAAGTCCTCACCTTTGTTGTAGAAATCAGTTTTGCTGTTTTAGGCCCGATTCACACGTCAGTGAAAAACACAGACGTTCTTCACTGACGTGTAAATCACGCACGTGTCCCTGTGGCGCCCTGGACAAGCCAGGTCATCACAGGTACTGCAACAACACACCAGACACCCCGAGATAGGCACATCAGTCACACACAAATCCTTGTTGCCTTCCTCCAGGGGCTGATGTCCACACCAGGTGGGGTGGAGCCAGGCGGTTGGCCCCACCCACTGAGGAGTTCACAGTCCTGGAGGCGGGAAAAGGAAGTCAGAGTAGAGTTAGAGTTAGGGAAGTGGCAAGAGAGGAGCAGACTGACCGTGTCCGGGTACGTGGCCGGGCACCGAGAGCAAGGTTGGCAGCCGGTGGTGGCCGTCTGCAGGAGAGGCCGATCGACGCAGAACCGTAGGACCAGGGACGAGCGGTGGCCCGCCGGTACCGAACCAGGGAGCGAAGAGAAGCCAGCACAAACCGGCAGGGCCTACGGACCCCGACCAGGCTTGGAGTCGCCGTTAAACAGGTCAAATCCATTAGCGACCGGAACCTCCGGGGTTTCCTAGCAGCAAAGACCCGATTGAAGGCAATCGTCCAAACAGAAAAGGGAAATACAGCTACCGCCACAGCTAGAGTTCCCAGGGCCAGAGCCTGTGGGCAAAAGGAGCTCCTCCGGCACATATCCAAGCTGGGGAGCGGGTTACCGGTGGGAAGCCATCGGGACCAAAGATACACAACAGATGCAGGGAAAGGCAGCCACCACCAACCGTCCGGGAGTAACCACAGCAGCCGGCTGCGGGACCCGTCCATCCAGCCGTTTGTTTTACCGGAGACTCTGTATCGATTCTTGGCTAAGTGAGTATCACCGTGCCATCTGGCACCGCGCTGCCCCCGCGACCCTGCACCTCACCAACCCTGCCTCCCCGACACCTCACCGGACCCCGGGACCACCAACCCCCCTACCCACAGAGGGGAGAGAAACATCTCGGCTGCTCCCTGTCATCGCTACCGGGATCCCCGTCCAGAGCAGCAGTGGTGTCCCAACCTCACCACAAACCGTGGGTGGCGTCACAGACCAACTCCCGAAACCCAAACCACCGCCTTTCACTCAAGGGCGAGGAGCGCCGCTCGAGTCCCCGGATCCGGCCCACCGCTCGAGCCACCGAGCAGCAGCAGCGCCGGACCCGAGCGTGGTGAGCGCAGCACCCTCCCCGCCCGAAACATTCTGTGATTCACGGCACACGTGGGTTGTCTAAGTGCAATCCGGGCTCCGTTCTCCGTGGTCCGTGATTGTACATAGAGATTAACGCACCTGTGCCCGCTCCCTCTCTCCATGATGCTGAACGCTCCCGCGGTGCAGCATCCGGCCGGCGCTGACCTCCGCAGCAGCTGCTTCCGGGTCGGCTGTGTCGGGCATTCATGAATATGCACAACAGTAATGAGCCAGCTCAGAAGCAGCAGGCAGAACAGGCTGCAGAGAGCGCGGCTGAAGCCGGGTGAGTAAAAATGATTTTTATTTTATATGTACGTTTTTTTCTGGCACGTGTTTCACGGATCACACCACTGCGTGGTCCGTGGGACATCAGTGATGCCAGAAAAAAATGGACATGTCTTCGTGCGGCAATCACGGACACGCGGGTACGCCGCACGGAGACACGTGCAGTGAAAAATCACTGATTGATTATAATGGGTCTGCGTATGTCAGTGATTCTGGTACGTAGAAAAAAAAGCACAAACGTACCAGAATCTCTGACGTGTTAAAGGGGCCTTAGAGAAATCCATAGTTGAAATTGTATGCTAATGAGTTGTAAGTGCAGTGGGCGGACATTGCACTACCAGCTCTCGTCCCTCTCTCCCCTGTCTTTTGCTGGCCTTCTGTCCCTAATTCCCTAATTTTCAGGGACTGTCATTTAGAGACAAGAGGCAGGCAGCGGGAGGGGAAAAGGCAGAGAGGCGGGAGAGCTGTAAGTGCAGGCTCCACCCCACTGCACTTACAACCCATTAGTGTACAATTTCAAAGGTTCCTTTCTTTAAAACAGCAAAATCGATATTACAAAGAAAAGTAAAGATTTAATCATCATTAAAGCGCTTTCACTTACATGCCATTAGTTTGGGGTACAAAATCCTGATCCCTTAAAACCACCATTCTAGTGTTTTTAATCCAAGGTCCCTGCCCTCGGTCTTATACGTAGTTAGAATGTATGAAATACTGATGGAAAACTAGAGTAAAAAGTACATCTGCCATTTTTCATCTATTTTTAATGAATCTCCATAAACTTTTATGGTTGATCCATAATAGAGATGAGAATAGCCCATGCTCTAAGCCTCACGGACTGGACACACTGATCCATTTTTCAAAAGGATGTGTGTATGGATCAATGAATCCCTATGAGCTCATGTGCGGTCTGCTTGGAAAAAGAGATGGCATATATACATGTACAACAGATTTATGAATACAAGCTTACACTGTACTATGGAGGCCATATTGCCAGGATTTGCCATCCATGCCTATGAGTGGGGGCTTCATAAACTCTGGCACTTGAAGAACAGAATAAAAATGTGGCATTTAGCCCCTGACATCTCTAAGGTGAATTTTTAGATGCTTCATTAATAATTCATTACGGTCAATGACTGGCTATGCGACCACTAACAATAGCTGAGCAGAGCCGTCAGGAGCTGAAGTAACGGCACTTTTGCATTCCATTGTAGAGCTGAGCGGATCACAGTGGTCAGCCATTCATGGCATTTCTTTTGATATGTCATCAATGTCTTTACTGAGCTAACTCCTATTGGCTGGTCAGCGTGATTAAAGGGCAAATTAACACAAAACTACTGTATATGTTCTATAAAAGGTCCTTTTGTATAAATGAATATCGTTGCAGAAAGAACTTCAAATTACAGGTGACATATTCTGTTGTCCCCATGGTAACACTTCCTGCTCTGTGTTCTGAAAGTCATCGAGGGAGAATTCCTAATTGATAATGTAGCGCCCCTGAAGCCATCAGGGTGCTACAAGGTTCTGCATCCCCACCAGAATGCAGGGCCTACCCCCTTAGGGACCCAGAACCCCAGTGCCGGTAACACCAAAAACCCAGGTAATCCCAGTTTTCCACAAAAAATCCCCCGTACAATGGTACCCAGTTAGGGTGGAACCAATAGATGGCCGCCTAGAGGTGGAGCCACTCCAGTCCTCTAGTTGACCAGGTGGGAGGGGCAGACTGAGAACATGGAGAACAGAGGAAGTCAGTGGTCTGAACTGCAGTGACTGTGGAGAGTAGTGAGTCTAGAGTTGACAGCAGAGGTGTGAAGGTGGAAGGGAAGTGACTCCCTGACTCGGGTTAACGGTGACCTGGTACCCAGGAGAAGTGGTTGCCTGTGGAGTACAATGGAGTACTCCTGGAACTACGCACCGACGGAGTACAGGAATCTAGGACAGGAAAGAGCTTCAAGCCGACCTGTTAACACCTGCACAGTAAAAAGGACCATCAAGGACCTTGCTGACCCTAAAGAATCTGAAGACTCAGTAGCAAAGGTAGAACCGGGGACAGGACCAGAGACTCCAACCCCACAGGATTCACGCTACCGTCAGGTGTACAGAAGTGGACAGACCATGGAACGGGGACCCCCAGTGTTCTATACCATGGGGACCCACTTAACAAAGACAGGTGCAGGGGAGGAAGGTACCAGAACACCAGACTGGTACTGGGACGAAGGGGACCCGGAGGCGAAACCAGCCGGCCTCGGGCAACCAGTTAACATCTCAAGTGAGTAAATCAGTTGCACTGAATACCTGTCTGGACTTCTTCTTCCAACGCCCACTGCACCATACACCCACTGGGGCAATACCCTACTTGTGGAGGGACTACCATACTAGCTGCCAATACCATCATCCCCAGTAGAGACATTCTGCAGCGGCGGCTCCCTATACTTAGCCGCAACACCGCAAGTGGCGTCACAAGTGAACATTATTTTATTCTCCCCTGTAAATATCCCAATTACAAAAAGGGCCCAGGGCACGGAACCGGGTAACGGCCACCACCGTGACTTTCCCAATAGAGACTCTGTCCAGAACAGAGTACCCCATATCCCTGGGTGCTACAGAAAGAGCAGGAGAAGAGTTTAGGCGAGAACAGGCACAGACAGGTCACCTAAGGGAAGTGAGAGAGAAGGGACGCTGTCTGTGTTCTGTCCAAGAGCAGCTGTTTGGGAAGAGATACGGTGCTGGTGTACCGCCCCGCGGCCTCGGCTGCGGCCGCCGAGCCACTCGGATCCGTGCTCGCGTCCTACGGGTGGTGGCTCGAGCCTCTCACGGACCCGGGGGTCACGTCGCTTTGCAAGGGAGGTTGGCGCTATGTGCGGGGGATGCGGGTATTTGGTTTTGGGATGATTGTTCGTGACGCCACCCACGGGTTGTGGTGATGGTGGACAACACAGCTGCGGTGAAGGTACGGGGATTCCCGGGAGCGGTGTAGTGGCACAGCTAGGTGTTGGCCCCTCCGTGGGTAGGGGATGTTGGTCCCGGGGCCCAGTTGGTGAGGGCCGGGGTGCAGGGCGCAGGATTGCAGTGCAGTGCGGTGCGGTGCCCGAGGGCACAGGTGTACTCACGATTGAACCACACAGAGTCACTGGTAAACCAAATGAGGTGATGAACGAGGCCTGCAGCCGGCTGCAGCTTCCTAGTCGGGTTGGCAATGTCCGCCTTTCTCCTGCACCTGTGTTTGTAGTTTGACCACTGTGCCTGGGCACTGGTAGTCTGCTCCCCGGCGTGTATGTGTCGTAGGAGCCCGGTTGCCCACAGACGCTGGCCCTTGGATCTCTGGCCTTTGGCGGTGGCTCCTATCCGGACGGGTTGAGCTGTTGCCTTCAATTGGGACTTTGGTGGGAATGAATCCAGATCGCAATCAGTTAATTTGACTATGGTGGTGGCGTATAGCCTAGTTCGGGGTCTGAGTACCCTGCCTTGCAAGGAGAAGTGCACACCAATGAGCATCATAGCACCAATCTCCCGGGAGAGGACTTGACCCCCCCTCAAATGGAGTCTTTATCGGTGTGCGCACATAAACTTTATCCAATAATCCCCTGTAAATATCCCCATTACAAAAAGGGCCCAGGGCACGGAACCGGGTGATGGCCACCACTGTGACATTCCCAATAGAGACTCTGCCCGGAACTGAGTACCCCATATCCCTGGGTGATGCAATAACTTTTTAAAATTGGATTGGTAATGGCAAATACTATATTTATAAAGACCCACTGATGTCTCCATAATATGTCTGCGTGTGAAAAGGAGAGTATGGTCGACATTTTACTGACATGTTTTATGCAGTGGTGAGCACAGAGGGAGCAATGCAGAGTGTACGACCAGTGGTCCTGATTTACAAAGCAGTCTTATTCTTAATCCCGCTTTACACGCTGCAATATATCTTACAATGTGTCGGCGGGGTCACATCGTAAGTGACGCACATCCGGCATTGTAAGGTACATTGCAGTGTGTGACACGTACGTGCGATTGAACGGTAAAATGTTCATCGCATACACATCGTACCTTTCTCTAGAATTGCACGTCAGATTGTTCATCGTACCCGGGGTAGCACACATTGCATTGTGTGACACCCCGGGAACGATGAACAGATCTTACCTGCCTCCTGTGGCTCCCGGCCAGCTATGCGGAAGGAAGGAGGTGGGCGGGATGTTTACGTCCCGCTCAGCTCCGCCCCTCCGCATCTGCCGCGTGACGCCGATGTGACGCTGAACGTCCCTCCCACTCCAGGAAGTGGACGTTCACCGCCCACATCGAGGTCGTATGGACGGGTAAGTACGTGTGACGGGGGTTAATCGTTTGTGCGGCACGTTCAACAAATTGAACGTGCCGCACATACGATGGGGGCGTTGCAACGAAATTGCAACGTGTAAAGCAGGCTTTAGAAAGTATCAGTGAGGTTCTCAGACTTTTTGCTTTGTTTTCTGTCATTTTGTTTTAATCTGGGTTTTTTTCCATCAGCCTTTTTGCTTCCTGTTCTGCTGCCCTTAGTCAATATGGATTCCTCAGCTTCTACGTTCCTGCCCTGTTCCTGCCAATTACCTGCTTAAAGGGAACCTGTCACCAGTTTTTTGCCCTACAAGCTGCGGCCACCACCACTGGGCTCTTATATACAGCATTCTAACATGCTGTATATAAGAGCCCAGGCCGCTGGGTATAACATGAAAAACACTTTATAATACTCACCTACAAGGTTGCTCCGATGCACAACAGTCGGATGGGTGGCGCCGTTCTCCGGGACCGATGTCTCCCCTTTCGGCCATCTTGGTCTTCTTTATTCTGAAGCTGAGGTGCATGACACATCTATGTCATACACACACGCCGGCATTGATGTCCTGCACAGGCGCACTACAATACTTTGATCTGCCCTGAGCAGGGCAGATCAAAGTGCACCTGCACAGGACCTCAATGTTGGCGTGTGTGTATGACGTAGATGCGTCATGCACCACGGCTTCAGAATAAGAAAGACCAAGATGGCTCTGCTGTGAGGGAGGAGGGAGCTGATGGTCTGTGATGAGCGGTGAAACACCGCCCACAGCCCATCACTCACGGACACTGCGGCCGGCCCCAGTCTTCCTGAGTCACTGAGCTGTAGGCGGTGTTTCACTGCTCATCACAGCCCAGTGCATCTCCTACTTGCAGCGCTCTGCTGTGAAGCAGGAGGGAGCAGATGGGCTGTGACGAATGGTGAAACATCGCCCACAGCCCATCACTCACGGACACTGCGGCCAGCTGCCGTGTCAGGAACTTGACGTAACATCACTAGAGTTGAGCGCGGTTCACGGTTCGTGGTTCTCCAGTTCGAGGCTCGAGTGATTTTTGGGGGTGTTCTAGATCGAACTAGAACTCGAGCTTTTTTGCAAAAGCTCGATAGTTCTAGAAACGTTCGAGAACGGTTCTAGCAGCAAAAAGCAGGGCTTTTTACAGCTACAGTGTGCAGGAGCCATCGCTGGCAGCCTGCCAGAAGCTGGTAACCAAGATAAACATCGGGTATCCAAGCAAAGCGCTTTGGTTAGTAACCCGATGTTTATCCTAGTTACGTGCAGGAAGCCCACACTTCCCCGCTCAGCTCACTCCTCCCCCTCCTGCCCGCGGCATGTATTGTACACATACATACATACATACATACACACACACACACACACACACACACACACACACACACACACTCTGCACACATGGTCCCGCTCGGCTTACCTGCGGTGATGAAGTCCCGCCATCCCGACCTCAGCGCTGTCACTGTCCTCCATGGCCGCCGCTTGTCACACCACCTCTCGCTTCCGACCCGAGACTGACTAGCGGTGACGTCACGGGCCTCTCGCGAGACTTGGTGTGAAGGCTCCGGTCATTGAACTCAGTGACAGGGGCTGTCGGCAGTGCTGGAGATCAGCGCAGGTAATGTACCTCGCTCCTGACAGCAGCACTTGTCATCCCCCTGCAGTGACCTGGGCTGACCCATTGATGTTAGCTCAGGTCACTGCATTGCTCTCCGAGCCAATGGGGAACATCCTGCTCTTCATTGACTGGGACAGTGTGGATCGTCATGGCAACCCCTTGGATTACACCAGACCTGGATTTGTTTTTTTTTCTAATAAATTGGTTAAAGAGGGAATGTTTTGGGGAGTGTTTTTTCAAATAAAAATGTGTTTGTCGTCTATTTTTTTTTATTACTGACTGGGTTGGTGATGTCGGGTATCTGATAGACGCCTGACCTCACCAACCCCAGGGCTTGATGCCAGGTGACTTACACATCTGGTATTAACCCCATATATTACCCCGTTTGCCACCGCACCAGGGCGCGGGATGAGCTGGGGCGAAGCACCAGGATTGGCGCATCTAATGGATGCGCCACTTCTGGGGCGGCTGCGGCCTGCTATTTGTAGGCTGGGGAGAGTCCAATAACCATGGACCTCCCTAGTCTGAGAATATCAGGCCCCAGCTGTCTGCTTTACCTTGGCTGGTGATCCAATTTTGGGGGGACCCCTACGTGTTTTTTTTTTAAATTATTTATTTAATTTAAAATAACAGCGTGGGGTGCCCTCAGTTTTGGATTACCAACCAAGGTGAGGCTGCCAGCTGTGGTCTGCAGGCTGCAGCCGTCTGCTTTACCCTAGCTGGCTACAAAACTAGGGGGAATCCTACGTCATTTTTTTTTTCATTTTTTTTTGGCTAAATACAAAGCTAAGCACCCCTTAGTGTCACATGAAAGGCACCAAAGGATGCTCCACTTTTTCTCCACTTTTTCTCCATTTTTTTCTCCACTTTTTCTCCACTTATTCTCCACTTATTCTCCACTTTTTCTCCATTTTTTTCTCCATTTTTTCTCCACTTTTTCTCCACTTATTCTCCACTTATTCTCCACTTTTTCTCCATTTTTTTCTCCATTTTTTCTCCACTTATTCTCCACTTATTCTCCACTTTTTCTCCACTTTTTCTCCACTTATTCTCCACTTATTCTCCACTTATTCTCCACTTTTTCTCCATTTTTTTCTCCATTTTTTCTCCACTTATTCTCCACTTTTTCTCCACTTTTTCTACATTTTTTCTCCACTTTTTCTCCACTTTTTCTACATTTTTACTCCACTTTTTCTCCACTTTTTCTCCACTTTTTCTCCACTTTTTCTCCACTTTTTCTCCATTTTTTTCTCCATTTTTTCTCCACTTCTCCACTTTTTCTCCACTTTTTCTCCTTTTTTTCTCCATTTTTTTCTCCATTTTTTCTCCACTTATTCTCCACTTTTTCTCCACTTTTTCTCCACTTATTCTCCACTTTTTCTCCACTTATTCTCCACTTTTTCTCCACTTATTCTCCACTTTTTCCTCCACTTTTTCTCCACCTTTTCTCCATTTTTTCTCCACTTTTTCTACATTTTTTCTCCATTTTTTCTCCACTTCTTCTCCACTTTTTCTCCACTTTTTCTCCACTTATTCTCCACTTTTTCTCCACTTATTCTCCACTTTTTCTCCACTTATTCTCCACTTTTTCTCCACTTATTCTCCACTTTTTCCTCCACTTTTTCTCCACTTTTTCTCCACTTTTTCTACATTTTTTCTCCACTTTTTTCTCCATTTTTTTCTGCATTTTTTCTCCACTTCTTCTCCACTTTTTCTCCACTTTTTCTCCATTTTTTTCTCCATTTTTTCTCCACTTATTCTCCACTTTTTCACCACTATTTCTCCACTTATTCTCCACTTTTTCTCCACTTATTCTCCACTTTTTCTCCACTTATTCTCCACTTTTTCCTCCACTTTTTCTCCACTTTTTCTACATTTTTTCTCCACTTTTTCTCCACTTTTTCTCCACTTTTTCTCCACTTTTTCTCCACTTTTTCTCCATTTTTTTCTCCATTTTTTCTCCACTTCTTCTCCACTTTTTCTCCACTTTTTCTCCACTTTTTCTCCATTTTTTTCTCCATTTTTTCTCCACTTATTCTCCACTTTTTCTCCACTTATTCTCCACTTTTTCTCCACTTTTTCTCCACTTATTCTCCACTTTTTCTCCACTTATTCTCCACTTTTTCTCCACTTATTCTCCACTTTTTCCTCCACTTTTTCTCCACTTTTTCTCCATTTTTTTCTCCATTTTTTCTCCACTTATTCTCCACTTTTTCTCCACTTTTTCTACATTTTTTCTCCACTTTTTCTCCACTTTTTCTACATTTTTACTCCACTTTTTCTCCACTTTTTCTCCACTTTTTCTCCACTTTTTCTCCACTTTTTCTCCATTTTTTTCTCCATTTTTTCTCCACTTCTTCTCCACTTTTTCTCCACTTTTTCTCCACTTTTTCTCCATTTTTTTCTCCATTTTTTCTCCACTTATTCTCCACTTTTTCTCCACTTTTTCTCCACTTTTTCTCCATTTTTTTCTCCATTTTTTCTCCACTTATTCTCCACTTTTTCTCCACTTTTTCTCCACTTATTCTCCACTTTTTCTCCACTTATTCTCCACTTTTTCCTCCACTTTTTCTCCACTTTTTCTCCATTTTTTCTCCACTTTTTCTACATTTTTACTCCACTTTTTCTCCACTTTTTCTCCACTTTTTCTCCACTTTTTCTCCATTTTTTCTACATTTTTTCTACATTTTTTCTCCACTTTTTCTCCACTTTTTCTACATTTTTACTCCACTTTTTCTCCACTTTTTCTCCACTTTTTCTCCACTTTTTCTCCATTTTTTTCTCCATTTTTTCTCCATTTTTTCTCCACTTCTTCTCCACTTTTTCTCCACTTTTTCTCCACTTATTCTCCACTTTTTCTCCACTTATTCTCCACTTTTTCTCCACTTATTCTCCACTTTTTCCTCCACTTTTTCTCCACTTTTTCTACATTTTTACTCCACTTTTTCTCCACTTTTTCTCCACTTTTTCTCCACTTTTTCTCCATTTTTTTCTCCATTTTTTCTCCACTTCTTCTCCACTTTTTCTTCACTTTTTCTCCACTTTTTCTCCATTTTTTTCTCCATTTTTTCTCCACTTATTCTCCACTTTTTCTCCACTTTTTCTCCACTTTTTCTCCATTTTTTTCTCCATTTTTTCTCCATTTTTTCTCCACTTATTCTCCACTTTTTCTCCACTTTTTCTCCACTTATTCTCCACTTTTTCTCCAATTTTTCTCCACTTATTCTCCACTTTTTCTCCACTTATTCTCCACTTTTTCTCCACTTATTCTCCACTTTTTCCTCCACTTTTTCTCCACTTTTTCTACATTTTTACTCCACTTTTTCTCCACTTTTTCTCCACTTTTTCTCCACTTTTTCTCCATTTTTTCTCCATTTTTTCTCCACTTCTCCACTTTTTCTCCACTTTTTCTCCATTTTTTTCTCCATTTTTTCTCCACTTATTCTCCACTTTTTCTCCACTTTTTCTCCACTTTTTCTCCACTTTTTCTACATTTTTTCTCCACTTTTTCTCCACTTTTTCTACATTTTTTCTCCACTTTTTCTCCACTTTTTCTACATTTTTTCTCCACTTTTTCTCCACTTTTTCTCCACTTTTTCTCCACTTTTTCTACATTTTTTCTGCACTTTTTCTCTACTTTTTCTATGGTCGGTCTACCCATTAGCTCTGCCATGCATACTGTAGCTCTACACCTACTGCACATGTTACTTTATGATTGACATCTCTTTCGTACCAGAGCTGTCTAAGCCTACTCTGACCCCATATTTGTCATTACTATATTGTCCTTGTACTGTATTATGACATTTGTATCATGTATTTCATTCCTTGCTGTGTTGCAATTTTTTTGCTGCATCCCAATTGTACTTCTACATTGTTCGAGTTTATGTTATTGTTCTCTCACTCTTATGTGATACTGATTATTGTCATTTTTCATGATTACATGCAGATAAGTCCAATCTGACGAAGGCTCAGGCCGAAACGTCATTTGTAACTTGTTTTGGACAAAAACATATATGCTTATGAAAAATTTTTTTTCTTAATACCGATCAATAAAGAGTGATTTTGCATTACTATCCGTTGTGACTTACTGACTTAGTCTGGGAGATTTAGAGTGCCGAGGTTAATCACTAATTTTATCTATTATTTCCTCTGAGCACCTATATACCAGTGAGCAGAGCTTCCTCTACAGTAGTTCTCCTGATTAGGCATGCCCTTACCTCATGAGCAGGGCATTGCAGCTTTGGTAGCAACCATTACGACATGGACTCTGCTGCTGTGGACCCGAGAAGAGTGAGTGCAGATTCATTGCACCCACACTCCTCACATGAAGGGTCCGCACTCCTAGAAAATGGGGGATACGTTCCCTGAGTGTCTCCCCCCCATATTCTAGACGGTCCAGAGTCGTCGTGAGACCCCTTTATTTTTTTTCTTACAATAAATTGGTGAAAGAGGAAATGTTTTGGGGACTGTTTTTTCAAATAAATTTCTTTTGTCGATTTTTTTTTTTTTTGTTAGTACTGACAGTTTATGATGTTGGGTATCTAATAGACGCCATGACATCACAAACTGCTGGGCTTGATCTCAGGTGACTTTACAGCTAGTATCAACCCGATTTATTACCCCGTTTGCCACTGCACCAGGGCATGGGATGAGCTGGGGTGAAGCGCCAGGATTGGCGCATCTAGTGGATGCGCCACGTCTGGGGTGCCTGCGGCCTGCTATTTTTAGGCTGTGAAGGCCCAATAACTATGGACCTTCCCACCCTGAGAATACCAGACCACAGCTGTCCGCTTTACCTTGGCTGGTGATCCAATTTGGGGGGGACCCTACTTTTATTGTGTAATTATTAATATTTATAAAATAATTATAAAAAAGAGCCTGAGGGGACCTCCACATTGGATCCCCAACCACGGTAAAGCTGCCAGCTGTGGTTTTCAGGCTACAGCCGTCTGCTTTACCCTAGCTGGCTATCAAAAATGGGGGGACCCAACGTCATTTTTTTTTTTAACTATTTTTTAAATAGAAAAAATTAATGGGCTTCCCTGTATTTTGATTGCCAACCAAGGTAACGGCAGGCAGATGGGGGTGGCAACCCATAGCTGTCTGCTTTATCTGCGCTGAGAATCAAAAATACCGCGGAGCGCTACGTCATTTTTTTAAAGATTTATTTTTACAGCACTGTGATGTCCAGCAATCAAAATACAGGGAAGCCCATTTTATTTTTAGTTATTTAAATAAATAATTAAAAAAAATATATATGGGCTCCTGCTGCATTTTTTGTATTGCTAGCTAAGGGTAATCCAAGCAGCTACTGGCTGCTAACCCCCACTGCTTGATGTTACCTTCAATGGCAATGGAAAATCCAGGGAAGCATTTTTTATTTTTTTTGCCAAAAAACTACAAAAAAAGGACGTGAGCTTCGCCATATTTTTGTATGCTAGCCAGGTATAGCAGGCAGGTGCTGGAAGAGTTGGATACAGTGCCAGAAGATGGCGCTTCTATGAAAATGCCATTTTCTGAGGCGGCTGCAGACTGCAATTCCCAGCAGTGGGGCCCAGAAAGCTCAGGCCAACCTGTGCTGCGGATTCCAATCCCCAGCTGCCTAGTTGTGAAATTCATGAAATAATAAAAAAAGGGCTTCCCTTTATTTTTGGTTCTCAGCCGGGTACAAATAGGCAACTGGGGGTTGGGGGCACCCGTACCTGCCTGCTGTACCTGGCTAGCATACAAAAATATGGCGAAGCCCACATAATTTTTTCAGGGGGCAAAAAACTTCTGCATACAGTCCTGGATGGAGTACGCTGAGCCTTGTAGTTCTGCAGCTGCTGTCTGTCTGGAGAAGAGCAGACAGCAGCTGCAGAACTACAAGGCTCAGCATACTCCATCCAGGACTGTATGTAGAATTTTTTTGCCCACCAAAAAAATGACGTGGGCTTCGCCATATTTTTGTATGCTAGCCAGGTACAGCAGGCAGCCACGGGCTGCCTCCAACCCCCAGTTGCCTATTTGTACCCGGCTGGGTACCAAAAATATAGGGAAACCCGTTTTTTTTTAATTATTTCACTTATTTCATGAAATAATTAAAAAACAAATGACGTGGGCTTTTTTGTGTCCAGCCGGGTACAACTAGGCAGCTGAGGATTGGAATCCGCAGCACAGGCTAACCCGAGGTTTCTGGGCGCCTCTGCTGCGGATTTCAGTCCGCAGCCGTCCCAGAAAATGGCGCTCTCATAGAAGCGCCATCATCTGGCGCTGTATCCAACTCTTCCAACAGCCCTGGAGCCGGGTGGCTTGTTGGGTAATCATGAGTTAATACTGGCTTTGTTTTACTAGCCAGTATTAAGCCAGAGATTCTTAATGTCAGGCACGTTTGACCCGGCCATTAAGAATCTCCAATAAAGGGTTAAAAAAAAACACCACACAGAGAAAAAATACTTTAATAGAAATAAATACACAGACACACTTAGAGACGCCATCTTTATTACCCCCTGTCAGCCCTCCACGATCCTGCTCTTCTGTCTTCTTTCTAGTGTAGTAGTAGTGACGATTGTAGTGAGGAAGGATGAGGTTCACCAGCTCATCACTTGGGGCTGGGGAACCTCATCCTCACTACAATCCTCACTACAATCCTCACTAGTGTAGTAGTAGTGACGATTGTAGTGAGGAAGGATGAGGTTCACCAGCCCATCACTTGGGGCTGGGGAACCTCATCCTCACTACAATGCTCACTAGTGTAGTAGTAGTGACGATTGTAGTGAGGAAGGATGAGGTTCACCAGCTCATCACTTGGGGCTGGGGAACCTCATCCTCACTACAATGCTCACTACAATCGTGCAGCCTTCACTCCGTGAGTGAACAGTGCTGGCTGTCAGCGGTAACAGCGGTACCGCTGACAGACGCGTTACCATAGCAATGGTGCTCTCGGAGCCGCGGTTAGCGGTGACGTCACCACTAACTGCGTTGCTATGGCAACGGTGATCTCCGTTAATGACCGGCTGTGTCAGCCAGTCCCTAACGGAACGGGGAGTCGACCGTGTGGTAGAGCATGTCGCCGGTACACGGCGATACACATATGTGCACCGTGTACCGGAGAGATGCACTCGCAGGTCCTACATGACGTGTCATAGTCATGTGACCAGTCTGTAGCCAATGAGATAATAGCCACGTGACTGGTCACATGGCTATTTTGACGTCACGATAGGTCCTGCATCTCTGCTGGCAGTGCCGGTCGCCGGGAGGATTCAGCGATCATCGGATGGAATAGCGGCAGGAGACAGAGTGCAGAAGGGATCGCGGGGACCGGTAAGTGTTATGGCAATGTTTATTAACTGTTTGTGTACATTTATCATGCATTTTTATGTGTTTGTTATTGCCTCCCATTATAGCCTATACGTTCGAGTTCGGTTCGTCGAACGTTCGACGAACTGAACTCGAACGGGACCTCCGTTCGGCGAACCGCCTCGAGCCGAACCGGGACCAGTTCGCTCATCTCTAAACATCACCGGATCCCCAAGGTCACGGAGCCTGGGGTCAGGCATGGTGAACAGCGGTCTGCAATAGCGCCTCTCACAGGCACGATTGCCAACATAAGGTATTTGAGAGAAACTTTGTTTCTCAATATAATATTGATTTAGAAAATAAAAAATATGGATGAACTGCCCTTTTAAATTACCTCTGAACCCCCAAGGCCAGTATATGGGCATCCAGATCTGCTCTTCTGTGTGGGGCTACTCAGATAATTCCCCTTCTGTAGAGCAGCTCTTCGTAGATGTTTGCTAGACCTGGTGCTTTTGCCATAGGTTGGGGACCCCTGCCTTACACCATCTATTTCTGTATAGCTTTGGGCCTTAAATTACCGGAAAATGTTAAATATATTTTGATGCATGGTATTTCATCCAAACCTACAGTATGTCTACTTTACTGTTAGGTTTCACGTCTTTGTAAACAGTGTCTAAATATGTAATAAATATGGTGTAAGTCATGTGTGAAAGTCCTTTGGCACAAAATCAGCCAGAGCTCAGGCAGCACAGTGGATCAGTGGTTGGTGCTGTAACTTTGCAGGACTGGGGTTCAGGGTTCAAATCCCACCAAGAACATTTGTAAGGAGTTTGTATGTTCTTCCTCTTTTTGCGTGTCCTCCCTCTGAGTTCTCTGTTTTCCTATGACATTCTATAGCTATACTGATAGGGAATATTGACGGTGAGCCCCAGTGGGGACAGTGATGATGAATGATGTCTGTATTGCACTGAGAAATTAATGGTGCTATATAGGAGGGTAAAATCAATAAATTCAGGTGCATTTAGCTTAGTAAATATCCACCAGTATTTGGTAGACCAATTCACAGCTTGAATGAACACAATTGGGAACACATGAATTCTACCAGCCTCATCAACAGACACTGAGCAAAAATATACACTTTTGTTTTTGCTCCCATTTTTCATGAGCTGAATTCAAAGATTTTTCTATGTCCACAAATTACCTTTTTCTCTCAAATATTGTTCAAAAATTTGTCTAAGGCCCCCTTCTCACGTCCGTGAAAATCACGCACGTGTTTCACGGATGCGTCAAAGGTGCGTTTTCCCCTCCGTGTGCCGTGTTTATGGCACTATGTGTGTTTTCCGTGTGTTATCCGTGATAACACACGGGGAACGGGAACTTTCTACTCACCTGTCCCTGGCGTCGCTGTCCGTGGTGCTGAACTTCGGTCTCCAGCCTTGCAGACTCCCCGCTGCTGCAGCTTCCGCCGCAGTGAAGTGAATATTAAATGAGCATAATGAGCGGCGGTCGGCAGCAAGTGACAGTGTCGCGGGCGGAGGAGGGGACGCTGCGCTCACCCACTGCTCGGGTCCGGCTGCTGCTGCTGCTCGGAGGTGGCTCGAGCGGTGGGCCGGATCCCGGGGATTCGAGCGGCGCTCCTCGCCCGTGAGTGAAAGGCGGTGGTTTGGTTTGGAGATATTGTCCGTGACGCCACCCACGGTTGTGGTGAGGTTGTGACACCACCGCTGCTCTGGACGGGGATCCCGGGAGCGATGACAGGGAGCAGCTTGGATGTTGGTTCTCCCCTCCGTGGGTAAGGAGGGTTGGTTGTCCCGGGGCCCCGTTGAGGGGTAGGGATGGATGGAAGGCGGGTTACGGGGCCTGGTGAGGTGCAGGGTCGCGGGGGCAGCGCTGTGCCGCACGGCACGGTGGTACTCACTCAGCCAATGATGAATGCAAAGTCTCCGGTAAAACAAACGGCTGGATGGACGGGTCCCACAGACGGCTGCGGTAGCTCTCCCGGTAGGTTGATGGTGACTGCCTTTCCCTGCACCTGTGTTGTGTTTACGGTTCCAATGGCTTCCCACCGGTAACCCGCTCCCCAGTTTGGATGGATGCTGAGGGAGCCCCTTTTGCCCGCAGGCTCTGGCCCTGGGAACTGTAGCCTTGGCGGTGACTGTGTTTCCCTTTACGGTGTGAGCTGTTGCCTTCAATCGGGTCTTACTGCTGGGAAACCCCAGAGGTTCCCTTCGCTAACGGATTTGACCAGTTTTACGGCGACTCCTAGCCTGGTCGGGGTCCGTAAGCCCTGCCGGATGGTGCTGGCTTCTCTTTGCTCCCGATCCGGTACTGTCGGGCCACCGCCCGTCCACGGTCCTTACGGTTCACTCCAATCAGCCTCTCCTGCAGACGGTCACCACCGTCTGCCAACCTTGCTGTTCCGTCCGGGCCACACACCCGGACGCCTTCAGTCTCCTCTCCTACCACTTCACTTCCTAAAACTCATCTGACTTCTCTTCCTTTTTCCCGCCTCCAGGACTGTGAACTCCTCAGTGCGTGGGGCCAACCGCCTGGCCCACCCCCTGGTGTGGACATCAGCCCCTGGAGGGAGGCAACAAGGATTTGTGTTTGACTTTGGTGTGCCTAGCCGGGGTGTGGGGTGTGTTGTTGTAGTACCTGTGACGTCCTGGCTTGTCCAGGGCGCCACAACAGCAGCGGCAGAGACTGTAGGGCTTGAGAAGGTGAGTAAAGTTTTGTTATTTTTTTCTCTGACATGTATGTTTCTCCTGCGCGTGTCACACGGGACCGCATCCACACTACATCTGTGTGGTCTGTATGCGGGCCGTGTGACACCCGTGCTGCCCATGAAAAACGGACATGCATCCGTGTGGAGCACACGGGCTCACGTCTGCTCCACACGGAGGCACGGGCCAATGGCTGCACACGTGCGTGCACATAAGCCCATTGATTTTAATGGGTTTACGTGTGCCCGTGTCTCTGGTACATGCGGGCACGGACCTAGCACGTATCGGAGACACGTGCGTGTGAAGGAGGCCTAAATCTGTGTTATTGACTGAGATTCACCTCACAGGTGTGGTATATCAAGAGACTGATTAGGCAACATGATTATTGCCCAGGTGTGCCCTAGGCTGGCCACAATTAAAGGACCCTCTAAAATGTGCATTTTTTTCTTACAGCACAATGCCACAGATGTCACAAGTTTTGAGGGAATATGCAATCGGCTGCTGACTGCAAGAATGTCTATCAGAGTTGTTGTCCATAAATTGAATCCTCATTTCTCTACCATATGCTGTTTCCAAATGTGATTCAGAGAATTTGGCAGTGCATCGAACCGGCCTGACAACCGCAGACCCCGTGAAACCACACCGGACCAGGACCTCAACATCCAGTATTTTCACCTCCAAGATAGTCTGAGACCAGCCACCCGGACAGCTGTGGCAACAAACGGTGCGTAAATGAATTTCTGCACAAACTGTCAATAACCATCTCAGGGAAGCTCATCTACTGCTCTTCGCCCTCAGGAGTCTCCACCTAACTGCAGTTTGTTGTCGTAACCGACTTGAGTGGGAACATTCTCTCATTCGATGGTGTCTGGCAAATTGGAGAGGTGTTCTCTTCATATATAAATGCCGTTTTTTACTGTATAGGGCAGATGGTAGACTGTGTATGGCATTGTGTGGGTGAGCGGTTTGCTGATATCAATGTTGTCCATCGCGTGGCTCATGGTGGCGATGGAGTTAAGGTATGGCAAGGAATATACACTGTGTGCAGAATTATTAGGCAAATGAGTATTTTTATCACATGATACTTTTTATACATGTTGTCCTAGTCCAAGCTGTATAGGCTTGAGAGCCCACTACCAATTAAAAGGTGATGTGCATCTCTGTAATGAGGATGGGTGTGGTGTAATGACATCAACACCCTATGTAAGGTGTGCTTAATTATTAGGCAACTCCCTTTCTTTTTGCAAAATCGGTCAGAAGAGAGATTGAACGGGCTCTGAAAAGTCCAAAATTGCGAGATGTCTTGCAGAGGGATGCAGCAGTCTTGAAATTGCCAAACGTTTGAAGCGTGATCACCGAACAATCAAGTGTTTCATGGCAAATAGCCAACAGGGTCGCAAGAAGCGTCTTGGGCAGAAAAGGTGCAAAATAACTGCCCATGAATTGAGGAAAATCAAGCATGAAGCTGCCAAGATGCCATTTGCCACCAGTTTGGCCATATTTCAGAGCTGCAACGTTACTGGAGTATGAAAAAGCACAAGGTGTGCCATACTCAGGGACATGGCCAAGGCAAGGAAGGCTGAAAAACTACCACCTTTGAACAAGAAATATAAGATAAAAAGTCAAGACTGGGCCAAGAAATATCTTAAAACTGATTTTTCAAAGGTATTATGGACTGATGAAATGAGAGTGACTCTGGATCGGCCAGATGGATGGGCCAGAGGCTGGATCAGTAAAGGGCAGAGAGCTCCACTCCAACTCAGAAGCCAGCAAGGTGGAGGGGGGTACTGGTATGGGCTGGTATCATCAAAGATGAACTTGTGAGACCTTTTCGGGTTGAGGATGAAGTGAAGCTCCACTCCCAGACCTACTGCCAGTTTCTGGAAGACAACTTCTTCAAGCAATGGTACAGGAAGAAGTCGGTATCAATCAAGAAAAACATGATTTTCATGCAGGACAATGCTTCATCACATGCATCCAACTACTCCACAGCGTGGCTGGCCAGAAAAGGTCTAAAAGATGAAAAAATAATGACATGGCCCCCTTGTTCACCTGATCTGAACCCCATAGAGAACCTGTGGTCCCCCATAAAATGTAAGATCTACAGGGAGGGAAAACAGTAAACCTCTCGGAACAGTGTCTGGGAGGCTGTGGTCGCTGGTGCACGCAATGTTGATCGTAAACAGATCAAGAAACTGACAAAATCTATGGATGGTAGGCTGTTGAGGGTCATCATAAAGAAAGGTGGCTATATTGGTCACTAATTTTTTTGGGTTTTGTTTTTGCATGTGAGAAATGTTTATTTCTAAATTTTTTGCAGTTATATTGGTTTACCTGGTGAAAATAAAAAAGTGAGATGGGAATATATTTGGTTTTTATTAAGTTGCCTGATAATTCTTCACAGTAATAGTTACCTGCACATACAGATATCCTCCTAAGATAGCCAAATCTAAAAAAAAAACACTCCAACTTCCAAAAATATTAAGCTTTGATATTTATGAGTCTTTTGGGTTGATTGAGAACATAGTTGTTGATCAATAATAAAAAAAAAATCCTCTAAAATTCTACTTGCCTAATAATTTTGCACACAGTCTAAATGGACACAATTGATGCCAATTTAAATGCACAGAGATACAGGGACGAGATCCTGAAGCCCATTGTTGTGCCCTTCATCCACGACCATCACCTCATGTTGCAGCAGGATAATGCACGGCCCCATGTGGCAAGGATTTGTACACAATTCCTGGAAGCTGAAAACATCCCAGTTCTTACATGGCAGCATAAGTACTGGACATGTCCCCATTGTGCATTTTTGGGATGCTATGGATCGGCATATATGACAGTGTGTTCAAGTTCGTGCCAAAGTCTGGTACCTTCGCTCATCCATTGAAGAGGAGTGGAGCAACGCTCCACAGGCCACAATCACCAACCTGATCAACTCTATATGAAGGAGAAATAATGCACTGTGTGAGGCAAATGATGGCCGTACCAGATACTGAGTGGTTTTCTGACCCTCTCCCCTGGCCATCCCAATACTGTAAAACTGCACTTTTAAGAGTGGCCTTTTATTGTGGCCAGCCTAAGGCGCACCTGTGGAATAATCATGCTGTCTACTCAGTATCTTTATATGCCCCACCTGTGAGATGGATGGATTATTTTATCAAAGGAGTAGTGTTGTTCAATGACACAGATTAAGAAAAATTTGTGAAAAATATTTGAGATAAAAAGGCATTTTGTTTACGTAGGAAAAGACTTAGATCTCTGAATTCATCGCATGAAAAATCTTTTGTCTAATGTTCCTGCAATTTAACTCACTGCAACAGATTCAACTCACTGTTATTTGGTGTCCGTGCATTATATGGCTGACCATTCATCTGAATAGTTAAATGTATTCCTACGTTTCCTTGGTGGCAACGATTGCGGAAGAAAAGACTGGATGTGACATCACTTTATTGACGGACGTCACATTCACTACAGTCACCTATTCACAGCTTCTGGCTGAATGTGGATATATCTTATATGACAAACTCCTAACAAACAAGTGTCATCTAAAAATGACAACATTCTGCTAATTCTGAGATTTGTTTAAAGTTCAAGCCCCATAGATATCAGAATATACTTATTTGGAGTACAGGTGATGGCAGTGATGGGGACACCACCTGCCTCTTCCTCTGAGAGCTCTACTTATCCAATCATTCTCCTTCAGCAGTTTATCCCCAGTTAGTGTCGCTAAACTGACCCTTCCACTGCCATCATCAGTACTCCAAATGAGTATTATTTTAGGTGCTGAAATGGACAGCGCCTCCTGGCTCGCTCAATCTCTCTGCAGATCAGGGTAATCCTCCAGGTGCTGAAATGAACAGCGCCTCCTGGCTCGCTCAACCTCTCTGCAGATCAGGGTAATCCTCCAGGTGCTGAAATGGACAGCGCCTCCTGGCTCGCTCAACCTCTCTGCAGATCAGGGTAATCCTCCAGGTGCTGAAATGGACAGTGCCTCCTGGCTTGCTCAGCTTCTGTGCAGATCAGGGTAATCTTTCAGGTGCTGAAATGGACAACGCCTCCTGGCTCGCTTAACCTCTCTGCAGATCAGGGTAATCTTCCAGGTGCTGAAATGGACAGCGCCTCCTGGCTCGCTCAACCTCTCTGCAGATCAGGGTAATCCTCCAGGTGCTGAAATGGACAGCGCCTCCTGGCTCGCTCAACCTCTCTGCAGATCAGGGTAATCCTCCAGGTGCTGAAATGGACAGTGCCTCCTGGCTTGCTCAGCTTCTGTGCAGATCAGGGTAATCTTTCACGTGCTGAAATGGACAACGCCTCCTGGCTCGCTTAACCTCTCTGCAGATCAGGGTAATCTTCCAGGTGCTGAAATGGACAGTGCCTCCTGGCTCGCTTAACCTCTCTGCAGATCAGGGTAATCTTCCAGGTGCTGAAATGGACAGTGCCTCCTGGCTCGCTCAACCTCTCTGCAGGACATGGTTTAGGAGTGCATATCTCATGCTTGCTGAGCTCAGTTAGATTTAGTGTCCACCTGTAAATCTGCCACAAATCACAAATTCGCAATAATCTGTCCTACGGACGGAAAAGCTATTTTTCAGATGACTTTTAGCACCTTTGTTCCTCTCTGAGCCCAAGGCAGCCACTGTCATCATCTACAAGCCTGGAGGAGACACAGTGCTTTTCCACAGCTCCTGACAATGTGCTATATAAACAATCACGCCAATGTTATTTTCTGTAATCTCTAATGTGTGGCGAAAGCATCAAGTCTGTGTGTGTTTATAAGTTATGAGTAGACAGCACTCACTTAAAAGATCATCCACAAATCATGAAAAACATATTTTTTACGCAAATCCCCAGAACAGGAGGATTAATGGGGTAGCCGTCCTTATTTTCTCTAATCCCTGACAGACTATATCTTTATAGACTCTTGCATTTTCAAGTCACAATCTGTTCCTAAGGGACAATCTTGATTCATGTAACGCTGATAAGTAAATCCTGGCACAGTTAATGAAATATAAGTTTGCAGGATTCTCTTAGGACTGGTCTAATATGCAGATATGGCTATGAAAGGATTTGTTTCAGGCTGTCTGTGATGGGTATGAGTAGTAGTTTTACAGTTAGTTGCCAAATATGATAGTACTTTAAGAAGCAACTGGCTAAATGTAGGCACTATTTATTACACAGGGTTACTGCAATCTATCACTAAAAAAGAATTGCAGTCTAGGCTGATAATAAACTCAAAAAGACAGTAACATCACCAGGAAAGATTATCGTCTGCAAACTTTCAATGCATCATCATGGAAATTAGATTTTTTTTTTGTTTTTTCACTGATTGTAAACCTATTCTACATATACTCACTAAAAGTGTATAATTATTATTTTTTGGGAAGATAAATTTAAGACTACATGGATATGACGTTGAAAAACCAAGCCGGTGAGTTAAGGGTTTTTATGGGACTAGACACAAATGACCTTAAACAGAACCTGTCACGTCCCAAAATGCTACTAATATGCAGGTTATTAATAGTCTAAAGCTGCCCCACCACCGCCCTAAGGGCGGCCTTTGCACGTTGCGACATTGCACGTGCGATGTCGATGGGGTCAAATCGAAAGTGACGCACATCCGGCGTCGCAGTCGATATCGCAACGTGTAAATCCTTTTTGATACGATGAACGAGCGCAAAAGCGTCGTTATTGTATCATCGCTGCAGCCTCCGACATTTCCATAATGCCTGTGCAGCGACAGGTGCGATGTTGTTCCTCGCTCCTGCGGCAGCACACATCGCTGTGTGTAAAGCCGCAGGAGCGAGGAACATCACCTTACCTGCCTCCCGGCTGCAATGAGAAGGACGGAGGTGGGCGGGATGTTTACATCCTGCTCATCTCCGCCCCTCCACTTCAATTGGCCGCGTGACGTCGCTGTGACGCCGCACGACCCGCCCCCTTAGGAAGGAGGCGGGTCGCCGGCCAGAGGGACGTCGCACGGCAGGTATGTGCGTGTGAAACTGCCGTAGCGATAATAATCGCTACGGCAGCTTTCACTAGATATTGCACGTGCGACGGGGGCGGGACTATCGCTGCAGCATCGGTAACACATTGTTACCGATGTCGCAGCGTGCAAAGCCCGCCTAAAAGCCCAGGTACCAGGAGAAAATGAAGTTCATTCCTTTTGGCAGCCTCAGGCTTTCAGTCATAGAGGCGCGGCCGGCATGGCTTCAGTAACCGCTTAGCATACTCTGTGAGCTCCACAAAGATGGCGCTGATCTCCTGCCTGTGCTGGGATCTGGACAGCCCAAGGGCCTCGGGGGCAAGGTTGGGAGACTCTTGTGACACCCTACTTTATGCTGTTTTAAAATGACAGGCCAAAAACCTGGTGACAGATTTCCTTTAGGTGTTCCTGCACAGGTCTAAAACAATGGGCTGGTGTTCAGTGCCTCTGATGTTCCTCAGAGGTTTGTCCATGATTAGGGCTGAGTTGATTTGCACTGTAAAAGTCTGGATTCGCGCGGTTTCAGCGCTATCTGTGTGCCGGACCTGGGCGCAGGATTCCAGGTACATGATCTGGATTCGGCAATTACTAAAAATAAACAAAACAAGAAAAAATGAGAGTTTCATACTTACCGAGACTCAATGTCATGGTGGCACACTGCTTCCGGGTCGCGCATTCACTTCCTGTACTGTCCATTGCATAAACATAGCTTTCCATGTTTTCCCCGCCCACCGACCGACCTTTCATCTGTGATTGGTTCCAGGCTGATGCTCCTCAAGCCTGTGACAGTCTCTGCTGCAGTCATCTCTTAGTAATAGGCTACACTCAGAGCTGGCAGTCTTCTCTATGGCTGCTCGCTCTGAGATGTAGCAGAGCTGGTTTTGTCGTCGTGGGACGTCGTGTGGATTACGCCGGACCTGCAGGGTGTTGGGGGTTAATAAAGTGGTGACGCAGGGTACGCTTTGTATTTTATTTAAAATAACGGATTTTTCTCTGTGTCTGTGTTTATTTACATTCATTTACAGGTTTGTGATGCAGGGATCTGATAGACGCCTGTGCCATCACCAACCTAGGGCTTAGTAGCAGCCATGTGCTGCTATTAACCCCTTCTATCACCCCGATTGGCACAGCATCAGGCCACCGGGAAGAGTCGGTAATGCACCAGGATTGTCACATCTAATAGATGCAGCAATACCGGGCGGCTGTGGGCTGGGGATGAAAATTGGGGTGGGGGACGTCGGGTTTTTTTTTTTTTTTTAATTACTTAACAAAAGAAAAGCCGCATGCGGTTCCTTTTTTGATACACAGCCAAGATAAGCACAGGGCTTGGGTACAAAAACAGTGTCTAAACGTTTTTTGTTTCTTTTTAATTTTTGGACCAAGGTATGTAAATTTGGTGATTATTACATTTTTACACTATATTCAGACACCCAATCTACATCTAGTAAAAAAAATTGCCAATTTGGTGCTGAAGTCTGGTGCAGACGATTTAAGCACTAAACGTGCACCTCCTGGCAAAAAAATCGCGGCAAAAAATGCATCAAAACACTGCTTTTTTTGCCAGGAGGTGTAGATTGGATGCAGGAATATGGTGTAAACATTTCAGCTCCAAATTTGCATCCCTTGGCACAAAAAAAAAATAAATAAATTCTGCCATCAGGTGGAAATTTGGTGCTGAAATCTGGTGCAGGTGATTTCAGCACCAAATGTGCACCTCCTGACAAAAAACGCGGCAAAAATCGCGGAAAAATAACTGCGGCAAAAACCGTAGCAAAAAAAATGCATCAAAACACCGCAGTTTTTTGCCAGGATATGTAGATTGGATGCAGGAATATGGTGTAAATTTTCAGCACAAAATCTGCATCTCTTGTCCAAAAAAACTGCGATTTTTCTGCTAGGTCTGTGAATTCAGTGACGTCTACCTGAGGTCAGGTTACCTGCGATCACAGGTGAAGGACTGTGGGAACCTCCAGTTGTGATCGCAAATGACCTGAGTGACGTCACTGCTCATTGCGCAGCTCATTCATTCTCTGGAGCTCACAGAGAGCGGTCGTGTTCTATGGCCTCTCTCTGCGCTATTCATATGTAGCAGAGCTGAAGTGACGTGGAACCTCCTGTGGATTACTCCGGACCTGGAGGGTTGTGTTGTGGGTCAATAAAGTGGTGAAGGAGGGTGTGTTTGTATTTTATTCCAAATAAAGGAATTTCCTCTGTGTCTGTGTTTATTTACATTCATTTACAGGTTTATGATGCAGGTATCTGATAGATGCCTGTGCCATCACAAACCTAGGGCTTAGTAGCAGCTGTACACTGTTATTAACCTCTCATTACCCCAATTGGCACCGCATCAGGCCACCGGGAAGAGCCGTTATCACACCGGGATTGTCACATCTAATAGATGCGGCAATACCGGGCGGCTGCGGGCTAGAATACAAGCCCCCAGCCAGTGTTATCATGGCTGGGGATGAAAATTAGGGGAAAATCGCACGTTTTTTTTTTTAATTATTTATTTAAATAAAAAGAAAAGCCGCATGCGGTTTCTCTTAGACAGGAATTACACTTGCGAGGGACTCGCGCGAGTCTGCCATGGCATCACCCGGCAAAGCTTCACACGTTTGACTGGATACACAGCACAGATACAGCCTGACAGCTGGGGCTGCAGCCACGGGCTATATCTGTGCTGCCGATTGTTTATTTTTTACCATGATACTGACCCGCACACACTTGCATTGCTTTCACCGCCCACCGGCCATCCAGGCGCCTGTGATTGGTTGCAGTCAGCTAACACGCTGCCACTCAGGGTTGGAGCGCATCTAGCTGCCACCAATTACATGCACTGGTATGCGGGCAAGACAATGAATATTGAATTGTCGGCTCCGGAAGGGAATAGCGAGACCCGGAAGGAGAGTGCCGCCATGACAGCACCTCGGTGAGTACACAGCGCGCACTCCTACCCCCCTATTCCCTCCACAAACGTTTTTAATCTCCGGATTCTGGTCCCCATTGACTAATATGGGCACCGGATTCCGTAGCGGATAGGACTCTTTTTAAAATCTGGCAGGGATCCACAAGTCTCTGGTAAACCAAGGTAATGGTGGCCGGTGCAGCGGCCAGTTGCATTCGGGTCCCCCACCCGGCTGGTGGTCTCTATCCTTTTCCTCTGCACTATTTGTGTAAGGTGGACTTCCTAGTCTGAAAATCAGAGTCCGCTCCAGGCTGGATGTGGCCTAAGGATCCGTGCCCACAGACGCTGGCCCGTGGGATCTATGGGCCCTGGCGGTGACCTCCTATCCCTATCGTTGTTCTGTTGTCTTCTATGAGGGACTTTGGGTGGGACAGGGCCTCTAGTCCTGGCCTCAATCGGTGAATTAACCAGTCCGCTTGTTTCCGGTTCTGGCTTCAGGGTCCGAGTACCCCCCTTTGTGCTACAGTTTCCGGGTCGGTTCCCCGTGTTGGTACCGGCGGGCTACAACCCTGTCCCGGTCCACCTTGGTTCTGCCGAGCCGTCTTCTCGTCTCCTGCTGACGGAGACCACCGTCTGCCTCCTAGCCAGTGGCACCAGGCCTCCTACCCTGGTACCGTTCAACTTGAACTTTCCTGCTGGAGCTACACTTCGCTCCAGCCCACACTCCTCTCCAAACTGAACTCCAAACTTAATCTACTTGTTTTCCCGCCCCGGGCTGTCTGGACCCCTGGGTGGGCGTGTCCCAACCACCTGGTCACGCCCACTGATGTGTCTATCTTTCCCTAAGGGGGGTGACTAGGGTTTCTGGTTGGCTGTATGTTTCCTAGTGAGGGAAGGTGTTATAAGGGGGCCTATTTGTGACTACCTGGTTTTGCCAGGGCGTCACATGTTCTCCAAAGGGAGCATTACTCCCACATTACAGACCCTATCTTCATCCTAATTGACCACCTAAGCTCTTTTGTCCAATTATTCTGTATCGACAACCTGATTTTTTTTTATTTTTTTTCTGGACAATTTATCCAGAATTCATACACAGCCAATATTTTTTATAGACTTATTGTAAAAGCAAATTATTAATTCATAAATATGATAAATGTTACATGTCTGCTGTACAAAATGCTGATCTGAACACATATAGCAGCATTCACAATGAACCGTAATATGATGATCATTACAATCATTATAATCTGCACAGGTTTAGCCGTTCTATTTGCTTACAGACAGTGAAAAAGTGTCCAATTTTCACAGGTAATACAGGAATTTATAAATGTTTGCAAGTCTGACAATACGATACACTGAATTGAGCAGAGAGGCAATGATTGCATGGCAGGGGGTAAGCAATGCTCAATTTGTTGGGTTTTTTTTACATTTACACAAAGGATGGCTATGGAATAAAAAAATCTTGGGAAAAAAAAACATTTAGACATTGAGTCATTTTATTGGCAACTTAAAATGCACTTTTTCAGCAGATTTTTGCTATGTAATCTGAGATCAGCATGATATAGAGTCAGGGAGCTTGATTCCAGTGTTGTGTCACTTATTGGGCTGCTTGTTGCTGTTTAAATAAAATCATTGTATTATCAGCACAAGATCTTTATTACATGCCATGTAGTCTTCCTGTTCTGTGTAACCCTGCCCCCACCACTGATTAGCAGCTTTCTGCCTATTCACAGTGTGCACAGAAAGAGGCCTATCAGTGGTGTGAGCAGGGTTATACAAATCTCAGCATTCAGAGAACTGCTAAATATGCAGCAGGTAAAATAGTGCTTATATCAGAATGACAGCAAACAGAGCAGTAAATGACATTATGCTGTAATCAGGGTTTCTGTCGCTACATCATGCTGCTCTCAGATAACATAGCAAAAACCTGCTGACATATTCGCTTTAATAATATTGTGGTTTTGGTTAGGAGTGCAGGTGAAGTGGAAATGCTGGTGTGGATGGCATTAGCCCAGTGCAGCTATACTGTGACAGTATATGGGCCCCTTGCTCACATTTTCTGCCAAAAGGTCCACAAATTAGCAGCTTGAGGATATCGTGCTATTTTGATAATTTGGTAACAAAGTTGTTTTTACATCATTCATATCCGCTAGGAGAAAAAAAATATAACAACAACAAAAAGAGGAATTAAATCCTCCAATAGCTAAGCAATTACTCCCAGAAAGATGGCAGCAGATGTAAACTGCCCAGGCCAAAAAAAAGGCGTAGTGGTAGTGCATTAGGTTTTTTTTGGCCTGGGTAGTTTACATCTACTGCCATCTTTCTGGGTGTAATTGAGAGAAAAAAATATACCTTGCTTAAAATCCATCCCTTATTTTAAGAAGATAGTTAATAGTATTGTGGTGCTATTTAGCATATACTAATTTAGGCCTGCGACACACATCCGTGCCGCCGGTACGTGTTTGCCATTTTTTGCACGTACCGGCAGCACGGAGACAAGTTCAGGAATGCTACCCTATTGTAGCAGGCACACACACGTAAAACCACACGGAACGTGTGTCCGTGTGCGTTTCTACGTGTGTGCGTTTTTCTACACGCTGACATGTCAGTGTTTTCTCCGGCAGCACGGGTGTCACACGGCCCGCACCCATACCACACGGGTGTAGTGTGGATGCGGTCCCGTGTGACATGCGCCAGAGAAAACACACGTGTCAGTGAAAAAAAAAACCCCTTAACTCACCTTCTCCAGCCCTCCTGTCTCTGCCACTGGACATGGCAGGACCGGAGACCGAAGATCAGCACCACGGACAGCAGAAAGGACCACGTGAGTATGCAAATAACCTGTTCTGCGTATGTTATCACGGATAGCATGCGGAGAACACACATGGCCCGCACGTACCAGAGACACGTACTTACCTGCACGCAACACGCAGGGGAAATACGTGTCTCTCGGCACGTGCGTGATTTTCACGTGAGTGTGTCGGAGGCCTTACTCAGTATAAATCACAAAGCCCTATAACAGAGATCACCAACCACAGTGTCTAATAATAATGTCAGCAATAGATCCCGATAGGCTATATTAGTACCCCATTACAGTCCTGACCACAATACTGACTTCTAAGGGCAATGATACCACTACTGCTCTGCGACATTGGCATTGTGCACTTGGCTGTTTGGCTGAAACATGACCTCCCTATCCTCTGAGCAGTTTAGAAACACATCTTCAGTGGCATCATGACAGGCTCATTGGTTGATTATACCTTACCTTTGTGAAGTGATCTACTTCTGATTAATTTCCATGAAAAGAAGCCTAACAATTTTAAAAGCACAACTCCAGTGTTCTGTTGCTTTTTTTTTGGGGGTTTTTTTTCAGCGCTGGAGTGATGCTTTAAATCTAAAGGGGCACTTTACATGCTGCGATATCAATGTCGCTAGCTAGCGTACCCACCCCCATCGGTTGTGCATCATGGGCAAATCGCTGCCCATGGCGCACACAACATCGCTTACACCCGTCACACGGACTTACCTTCCCTGCGACGTCGCTGTGGACGGCAAACCGCCTCCTTTCTAAGGGGGCAGTTTGTGCAGCGTCACAGCGACGTCACACGGCAGCCGTCGAATAGAAGCGCAGGGGTGGAGATGAGCGGACAGAATATCCCGCCCACCTCCCTTCTTCCTCATTGCCGGTGGACGCAGGTAAGGAGTTGTTCATCGTTTCTGCGGTGTCAGACATAGCGATGTGTGATGCCGCAGGAACTACGAACAACCAGCGGCATGCACTACCAACGATATTATGAAAAGGAGCGACGTGTCAACGATCAACGATTTTTGACGTTTTTGCGATCGTTGATCGTCGCTCCTAACTGTCACACGCTGCGATGTCGCTAACAACGCCGGATGTGCGTCACTAACACCGTGACCCCGACGATATATCGTTAACGATGTCGCAGTGTGTAAAGCACCCTTAAGTCCCCTGCCCCCATTCATTTACTCACCTGTTGCCTTCTTCATCTGTTTCCAGTGTTGCACTCGTTGGTCTCCTGCCAGTTTTATGTGAGTCCAGCAGCGTATCTCTCTTTACTGGGTCCCTACATAAATGCATCTACCTGGGCTGAACAGCCTACAATTTTATGGGTGGGCAGGAACCTGCTAATAGGAAATTAAAAACAGCCTTATGCTGATGGGAAGGCGTGCTCAGTCAGAAGGTATGCCCTTGTAATCCAACATAAGAAAACTGATGGAACTCGCTAACAGCTGTATATTTGTTAGAGTATATTTCATGTTCAGTTTACACCTGTTCACACTTGTCTGTTTGGACGTACAGTCAGTTTTCTTACTTCAGTCACAAATTACGTGTCATGACTCTTTCATGGCTCTGCTCCTGCAGAGCCACTCTATGTGTTTGTTTTCTTTCTGTTGGTTCTCTCTTGGGGTTAGGTCATGTGGAAGGAGCCTATTCTTTCCGGCCTCATCCCGGAGGTCACATTGTTTTTTATTGTAGTTGTTCCTCTCTGAACGCTGCCAGTAATAGTTTCTGCTCTGCAGTGTGCGCTTCCTGGTTCCCATGAGTTTCTGATCTTGTCCCGCTTCCAAGTACCTGCTCTTCCAGTGACCTCTGTTCTGTCCAGTCTTCTCTGACTTCCCCTGTCTCTGTACCCACTCTCCCCCTGACTTCCGTTCCATCCAGTCTTGTCTGACTTCCCCTGTCTCTGCACCCACTCTCCCCCTGACCTCCATTCCGTCCAGTCTTGTCTGACTTCCCCTGTCTCTGTAAACACTCTCCCCGGTCCTCCATTCCATCCAGTCTTGTCTGACTTCCCCTGTCTCCATACCCACTCTCCCCCTGACCTCCATTCCGTCCAGTCTTGTCTGACTTCCCCTGTCTCCGTACCCGCTCTCCGCTTGTAATCCCCTCTCTGCTCCCTCCTCCATACTTGGTTGTCTGCTCGGCTTCTGACTCTAACTGTGTACTCTAACTTCGGCTTTGCTTGCTCCTCTGTACAGACGTGACTTCCTGGCAGCGAACTTAGGTTTATTGACCACTCTCTTGCATCCCAACATTGGTGCTAGTGACCTATAGTGGACTTGCAATAGACTGCACTCAGCAGCACTCCATCCTCCCGGAGTACCTGCGCCCCCTAGTAGTAGCATCACATAAGGGGCACAAGATAGCTCTGCTTGACTGGAACAGCGCAGAAAAACTATAAAAGCGCCAGAGGGTAAGTATAAGACTGGGGACAACGGGACTTAGATTTATTGCAACACTCTAGCGCTGAAAATAAAAAAAAAACAATGCCGGAGTGGTGCTCTTGTAACACCCCGGGTTTGAGCGGTTTTCACCCGATACATTGCCGGGCCGGAGGTGCAGATCCTCTGCGTTGTCACGGGCTGGCCTGGCCCGGTTTTGTGACTCCAAGATGTAATGGAGAGAGGGAAGGCAGGGGATGGGAGGCAGGAATGGAGGATGGGGGTGGTAGTGACGGTTTGGAAAGTCTTATTTGATCGTGACGCCACCTGTGGTACGCGGCCAGGGATGAACCGCCGCTGCGGGTGCTGCTCTCTGGGGCTGATGGTGATGATCGCAGCTGGGATGATGTTGCTGACCACAGGCGGAGCGGGATTACCACGGGGAGTAAGATGAAGGACAGACGGGGGGGTGTTAGTTCCCGATAGCGCCGCAGTGCTGGGCTGTGGTGTAATACCCTGTGGCGCCTGAAGCCCAGGGGCGCCACACTCGAATGGTTTGATATTGTGCAATGTTAGATTTATTGGTGAATGTATCACAGACAGACTGTCTACAATCTACAAAAGCCAAATGGAAAATATTCACACATTCCATTGAGGAGCAAAATGAAGGGACAAAATAAGAACATTTTTCAGCTTCTTACTAGGAATTGTATTTTTTGGTTTTCATGTCTAATGATTGCCTAATACACAGTAATTATGGTGACTCTAATGCTACCAAATTCAAGTTCAACCAAACAAATAAACAAAATCCTCTATTTGCTTTCCTCTAACAAGTCTTTTGTGTGACCTGCGGAAATCCCCGGAGAATAGAACGTCAAGCACTTCTTGGTACAAGGGTCTGAATCCTTTTCTTGGAGATAATGAAAACTAGAAATTTTAACAATAAGGAACATCTGTTAATTATGTACTAGAATAAGAAGAGGAGTCGTTTCTGACGTCCACCGAGGAGAAAACATCTTTTGTTTTCTATTATTCTGTTTTCAGGCAACACACGCTCTTCTTTCACAAGAGCTCTCTTAATATATGGTGCCGTAGTACCATAATTATATATCACCAGCCTAAATGTACAAAATAATACATCAGGCTCTGCGATCTCACCCCCTCCGACATGCGCCTTCCCGCCTCTCTATATTTCTTCCTCGCCCAATCCTCCATGTATATATATATTTATAACCTCTTTCTCTTCTTTCTCCGTACATATATATATTCACCTTCGCTCTTTCTTTTTTTCCTTGCAGTCTTGAGGGACTACTTGACTGTTTTATTAGTTTTTTTTATGACCAGGTAAGAAATGAAAAAAATAAAGAAAAGTAAAATCAAAGTGTCCAAAGCTTACTGGATTGTAGATGGTTTCTTGTCGCTGATATTTATCCGCGTTACCTGTGACCCATCCGCGCAGTGCCGTAACCCCCTTTTCCTACTCTCAACTCCAAGTCGTTCACCTTTTCTCTACTTTCTCTCAGTCTTTGCAGGGGCTGGGAATTGGAAATACATTACAAGAATCTTTTGAGGATTTTCCTTGGCTTTAATTTTAATGAAAATGTGGATCGAAGCACGGGAAACAAAATTGTTTTATCATCAGAGTCTGTCTGAGTGATTGCCAGAAGGAGGCTTTGCGACTGGACGCATCCTGTATGGCTGGTGTATCAAATCCCTCGGCTCGGGGTCTGTGAAACAGCAAAGAGGACAAAAATTAGCCTTTGTGGTTTTCGAGGCAAGGATGGTTTATATCGCCTTTGGTATAGATCCCTGTTCATCTCTTCTGTTAATGACACTAATGAATCAGTGATGAAGCCGCCGCTGCCCGTGTTAGGTCTGTGTCTCCATGGCTGATTGTCTTGTGACTTTGATTATTTCCTAGTAATGTGTATAAAGGCTCTAGCGGTGTGTTGGTTATATTCATCAAAGCCTCCCAAATACAGAACTAGCCACTGTTTTATCTGTAAAAAGAAGCTTTCATATTGAAACCAATGGAGTTTTCTGACAGAAATATCCATTTGTGGTGGGCTCTTGTTTGCCCTTTCTATAACACTAAGGGAGACTTTGATATATGACTCAATTTGGATTGTATTTATCAATTCTCCACGGAAGGAAAATTGTGTTAGGGGAATGACACATCAGTGTGTCATATATACGGGCACATGGGATACCGGGAGCACAATGTAAGGAGAGAACGGAGGAAAGGGGGTGCTAAATGAAGAATAATTACATTAATGACATTGGTCAGACATACAAAGAAATCTTTATATCATGATTAAAGGATAATTAAATCAATATTAATGAAGACAGGGATGTGTCTCTGCCTCGTCTTGTTTTTTTTTTTTTTGCTTCTTGTGAGAACCATAAGAAGGAGCAATATAAAAAGACCTCTTAGGCTATATTCATATGCAGCAATTTTTTTTTTTGTAGCATTTTTTTTAAGCAAATAAGTTTTACAGTACCAGCAAAAGCACTGAGACGTCCGAAATCTCCTGAACACACTCATTTTTTTTTTCCTGACTGAATTCAATTCAATTCTTTCTGCTTTTTTGTCCCACCCCCCTATACAAGACAATTTGAAAGTGTTTTTTGCTGGGGGTTTTTGGTGAATACATCTAAATTTATTAAACATACTGTATAAAAATCACACATGTAATCTGTACCTAAAATGTGGCAAAAATAAAGCTGCAAAAAACACCATAAAATGTAAGGAAATCCCTCCATGAAGAGGAGGGCTCCTCTGTTTTCTGTGTGTTATGGACTGGCCGGCTCGGTCGGTGCTCCTCCTCTGAACTGTGAACTTGAACTGGTCCATTCCCAATGGGGGCAGGAAAGGGAGAAATGGGTGCTACAAAGTTCTGCATCCCCACAAGGATGCAGGGCTTACCCCCTTAGGGACCCAGAACCCCAGTGCTGGTAACATCAAAAACCCAGGTAATCTCAGTTTTCCCCGACATTCCCCCATACAATGGTACCCAGCTAGTGTGGGACCATGGATGGCCGCCTAGAGGTGGAGCCAATCCAGTCCACTAGTTGACCAGGTGGGAGGGGCAGACTGTGGACAGAGAGAACACAGGAAGTCAGTAGAGAGAACTGCAGTGACTGTGGAGAGTAGTGGGTGAAGAGTTGACTGGAGGAGTGTGAAGGCGGAAGCAAAGTGACATCCTGACTCGGGTTAACAGTGACCTGGTACCCAAGAGAAGTGGTTGCCTGTGGAGTACAGTGGAGTACTCCCAGAACTACGTACCGACGGGGTACAGGACCCTAGGACAGGAAAGAACTTCAAGCCGACCTGTTAACACCTGTACATCAAGGGGACCATCAAGGACCTTGCTGACCCTAAAGAATCCGAAGACTCAGTAGCAAAGGGAGAACCGGGGACAGGACCAGAGACTCCAACCCCACAGGGTTCACGCTACTGTCAGGAGGACAGAAGTGGACGAACCACAGAATGGGGACCCCCAGTTGTTCTATACCAAGGGGACCCACTTACCAGAGACAGGTGCAGGGGAAGAAGGTACCAGAGAACCAGACTGGCACTGGAACGAAGGGGACCTGGTGGCGAAACCAGCCAGCCTCGGGCAACCAGACAACATCTACCAGCAGTGAGTAAACCAGTTGCACTGAACATCTGTATGGACTCCCTTCTTACGACACCCACTGCACCATACACCCTCTGGGGCAAAACCTTACTTGCGGAGGGTCTACCATTCTAGCTGCCAATATCATCAGCCCGAGTAGAGACATTCTGCAGCGGCGACTCCCTATATTTAGCTGCAACACCACAAGTGACATCACAAGTGAACATTATTTTTTTCTTCCCTATAAATATCCCCATTACAAAAAGGGCCCAGGGCACGGAACCGGGTAATGGCCACCACCGTGACATTCCCCATAGAGACTCTGCCCGGAACGCTGTCTGTGTTCTGTCCAAGAGCGGCTGTTTGGGAAGAGATATGGTGCTGACTGTGTGAGAGACTGTGAGCCAGATCGTGAGAGAGCCCTGATAGAAACCAAGTGAGAACAAGACCAAGAAATTCCTGAAATCGGTGAATCCGAGGAAAAAGAGTTCCCCCCTGCCTTGCAAGGAGAAGTGCACACCAATGAGCATCATAGCACCAAGCTCCCGGGAGAGGACTTGACCCTCCTCAAATGGAGTCTTTATCGGTGTGCGCACTTGATAGGGCATAGCATGAGCCTCCATAACTAGATCGTGGTATCTGCGTGAAGCTGCGTGAAGTGATGCAGAGCAAGTCATAGGATCAGACGGATTGACAGATGAACCAGGGAGAATGTATATTTACAGGGGATAACAAACGCAAGCTGCCAAGCAGCGGGAGAGAGGGAAAGGCGTCAAAGCAGGAAAACAATCCATAGTACAAAAGTATACTCATTAGCTGAAGTGACTGCCCAACATACAATATCGTTTTAACAGCAGTACAGTGATGTGCATGTATTCAACGTTAAACAATCCTGTTCTGTCATATATTCTAACTGGTCTCCCCTAAAGGACCATGCAGATATCGCACTCTGACTACGAAGGCCAAATATGGTTCCCTAACCACTATGCCCAGGCGTACACTCACGGCACTGTCTACAGGACCGGTCCCCTTTGAGGCTTGACGATACGGTGGTGCGCACTTCAGTCTGGGAGGGTGGTACAGGACTTTTCTTCGCACAATTCACCAGACAGCTGGGCTCATCGAGGCAGCGTCTTCTACCAGGCCGGACACCGACTCTTCTGTGTACGTCCCTCTACACATCCTGGAACTCTTTCTCTCTGTCTGTCACTTCCTGCTTCTTCCTGCACTTTTCCTCTGGGCAGACCAAACAAACACATAGCAGCAGGGGAGATGCGGGCCATTCCATTGTGCTCTGAAGGAGAGCCAGTCTCTTAAAGTCACAGTACAATAAAGTCTTAAAGTCACAGTAAAGCAGCATCCTTATTAAGAGCTGTACTCCCCTACACACACGGCTTGACTAGCAAAGGCCAGCTAGGTTTCTAGTGCAGTGTAGTTGCGATTAGTTTGCTTCTGTCCAGTTTATTGTTGTGGTGCTGTTTGCAGTAGCTGGGGCGACATACTGTTAGCATACTCCAACTAGGATTTGCAGTGTGTTAAAACTTTATTATTGCCAGAATAATTACCCCCTTTTCTGGTAAACGCAGATTTACTGCCTGTTAATAAAACCTACCCTTGATTCTGCACTCTCACCTAGTGTACCGTATTTTCACCATGCACAGTGATGATCTCTAGGTCATCACTGCTACAAAAACACAACAAAATCTCCATTTTTTAAAGCAGCATTTTTTTTTACAAGAGAGCTGGTTTATGCTACAAAATAAAATGCTGCAATACATTGCATGTGACAATAGAGTAAAGGCCGCTTTACACGCTGCGACATCGCTAGCGATGTCGCTAGCGATTGCACCCGCCCCCGTCGTTTGTGAGTCACGGGCAAATCGCTGCCCGTGGCGAACAATATCACTAGTACCCGTCACACATGCTTACCTTCCTAACGACGTCGCTGTAGCTGCCGAACAACCTCTTTTCTAAGGGGGCGGTTCGTACGTTGTCACAGCGACGTCACTCAGTGGGCCACCAATAAAGCGGAGGGGCGGAGAGCAGCCGCATGAACGTCACTCCCACCTCGTTGCCGGAGGACGCAGGTAAGCTGTTGTTCGTCGTTCCCGGGTGTCACACGTAGCGATGTGTGCTGCCTCAGGAACGACCAACAACCTGCGTCCAAAATGAGCAACGATATTTGGGAAAGGAACGACATGTCAACGAACAGCAATTTGGTGAGTATTTCTGATTGTTAGCTGACGCTCGTAGGTGTCACACGCAATGACATCGCTAACGAGGTCAGATGTGCATCACGAATTCCGTGACCCCAGCGATTTCTCGTTAGCGATGTCATTGAATGTAAAGCGGCCTTTAGTCTGCACATCAGTATATCATTTAAAGAGTAACTGTCCTATTTTTTATTATTTTTCTTTCATAAATCAATAGGAACATGAAAATAAGACATTTTATATTATATCTTAGCATAAATTTCTGCTTCTTTCTCATTCAATCTCAATATCCTTAATTCACAGGCAAAATATGACTTTAATTAATACAGACTTTGACCTTACTGATATAGAAGATAGCAGTTGGTGCTCATACAGTTCTATGGAGAACGGAAAGGAGAAAGGAGCTAGACTAAAGGCCGCTTTACATGTTGCGACATCGTTAGCCAATGCTAGCGATGTCGAGCGTGATAGCACCTGCCCTCATCGTACGGCTGATATGTGGTGATCACATGCACATACCTGCTCTGCGACGTCACTGTAAATATCGAAAAACTGACCCGCACATCCAACAAATGTGAACAGGTGCTAACTGAAAAAACATAGTAACTATAAATGCAAACAGTTACACACTGAAAAAAGCCAAACATTTACCAGGGAAAATATGGCACTGCATTACTGCAAAAGAGAGATATTTAGTTTATGTATTGGCCAATGCATGTAAGCCCGGAGACCAACGGCAAGGTATATCTCTGTAATCCGGGAACCTAACTTAAATGCCACTATCTAGGTTAAAAACATCCTTATCTGGGCAAAATGCCACTATTTGGACTACAAACCTCCATGTATGGGCAGCTAGGCTCCTGCTACAATGGTTCTGAACACAGCCAGGTCTTAGGGCGGAGTGCTCAGTCAGAAAAAGACTCACTAGAAATATCAAAAAACTGACCCGCACATCCAACAAATGTGAACAGGTGCTAACTGAAAAAACATAGTAACTATAAATGCAAACAGTTGCACACTGAAAAAAGCCAAACATTTACCAGGGAAACCATTGTAGCAGGAGCCTAGCTGCCCATACATGGAGGTTTGTAGTCCAAATAGTGGCATTTTGCCCAGATAAGGATGTTTTTAACCTAGATAGTGGCATTTAAGTTAGGTTCTCGGATTACAGAGATATACCTTGCCGTTGGTCTCCGGGCTTACATGCATTGGCCAATACATAAACTAAATATCTCTCTTTTGCAGTAATGCAGTGCCATATTTTCCCTGGTAAATGTTTGGCTTTTTTCAGTGTGCAACTGTTTGCATTTACTGCGACGTCACTGTGACCGGCGAACCGCCTCCTTTCTAAGGTGGCGGTTCGTTTAGCGTTACAGCGACGTCACTAAGCAGCCGCCCAATCAGAGCGGAGGGGTGGAGATGAGCGGGACGAACATCCCGCCCACCTTCTTCCTTCCTTATTGCTGGCGGGACGCAGGTAAGGAGAGGTTCCTCGTTCCTGCGGTGTCACACGTAGCGATGTGTGCTGCCGCAGAAACGAGGAACAACATCGCTACTGCAGCAGCAACGATATTGGGAATAGGGGGGCATGTCACCGATTAGCGATTTTGAACATTTTTGCAACGATTCAAAATCGCTCATAGGTGTCACACGCAACGACATCACTAAAGCGGCCGGATGTGCGTCACAAATTCCGTGACCCCCAACGAGATCGTTTTAGCGATGTCTTAGCGTGTAAAGCCACCTTTAGTCTGCACATCAGTATATCATTTAAAGAGTAACTTTAGTGTCCTATTTTTTATTATTTTTCATTCATAAATCAATAGGAAACATGAAAATAAGACATTTTATATTATATTTTAGCAGAAAATTCTGCTTCTTTCTCATTCAATCTCAATATTCTTAATTCACAGGCAAAATCTGACTTTAATGAATACAGACTTTGACCTTACTGATATAGGAGATAGCAGTTGGTGATCATACAGTTCTATGGAGAATGGAAAAGGAGAAATGAGCTAGACTAAGGCACACACAGACATTCTGATGAAGGATCTCCTAAAACGACAGTTACGATTTAATACAGAAAGCCTAGACCTTTGTTAACTAGAGAAAAGTAAAGAGAAATGTGACCCTTGGGGCTGTTGCTTACCCACTTTTTGCTTATATAGAAGCTTCTGAAAAGTAAGAGTTAATCCATTGCTGACCTCATATGTAGGTATGATGCTTGCCTAATCTGCCCACCCACTACAATCACAAATGCTATAATCTTCATAATCCCTAAATTTATTATTTTAACCCATTCTCTACCAGTGATTTTTCTTTTCGCTTTTTTTCTCCCCTTCTTCCAAGAGCCATAATTTTTTTATTTTTCAGTCAAAAAGCCATATGTGCGCTTATTTTTTTGCAGGACGAGTTGTACTTTTGATTGAAACCTTTAGTTTCACCATATAGTGTACTGAAAAATGGGTAAAAAAAAATTCCATGTGCAGTGCAATTGCAAAAAAAAGTGCAATTGCACAATTGTTTTTTTTATTTTTTTTATTTTCCCAAAAGTGAAACATGGTGGTGGCAGCATCATGCTATGGGGGTGTTCAGGACGACTGGTTCCAATTAAAGGAAAGATGAATGCGGCCAAATACAGAGATATCTTGAAAGAAAACCTCTTCTAGAGTGCTCTGGACCTTAGAGTTGGCTGAAGGTTCACCTTCCAAAAAGACAATGACCCTAAGCACACAGCTAAAATAACAAAGGAGTGGCTTCAGAGCAACTTTGTGACCATTCTTGACCGGCCCAGCCAGAGCCCTGACCTAAACCCAATTGAGTATCTCTGGAGAGTCTTGAAAATGGCTGTCCACCAACGTTCACCATCCAACCTGACTGAACTGGAGAGGATCTGCAAGGAAGAATGGCAGAGGATCCCCAAATCCAGGTGTGAAAAACTTGTTGCATCATTCCTAAGAAGACTCATGGCTGTTACTAGCTCAAAAGGACGCTTTTACTTAATACTGAGCAAAGGGTATGAATACTTATGACCATGTGATATTTCAGTTCTTCTTGCTTAATACATTTGCAAAAGTGTCTATGTTTCTGATGGGGGGGGTTCTGTCAAGATGGGGTGCAGAGTGTACATTAAGGAGAAAAAAAATGAACTTTTTTGAATTTACCAAATGGCTGCAATGAAACATAGAGTGAAAATTTTAAAGGGATCTGAATACTTTCCGTACCCACTGTATGTGCTATTCCATGTGAGTGGAAGTACTATTTACTCCACAGCTGTGAATAATAGTACTGCTCTTCATCAGCTGAAGGGTGAGAATTTTCTAAGTTGAACTCCCATCAGTTTGATATTGATTACCTATTCTAAGCATGCTATAGTCCCAGAAAATACCTAGAGGTGATTCATCTTTTCGGTATCGTCATTTAAGTGACCAAGAGAAAAAGCTATCACAAAGTAAAAAAGAAACAGCTCACAAACAGAGTTAAAAACTTTGAACACATGTAGCAATACTCATGTTCACTTCCATAATCTAAGTGTGATAGCACATACACTGGCTCTTCATCTGTTTGCATGTTCTAATGGTGGGAACATGCATATTCTATGGGGTACTTTACACGTTGCGACATCACTAGCATCGGCTAGCGATGTCCAGAGTGATAGCACGGGCCACCGTCACACATGCGATATCTGGTGCATGCTGCCGTAGCGAAAATTATCGCTATGGCAGCGTCACAGACACTTACCTGCTCTGCTATGTCGCTGTGACTGCCAAACAATCCCTCCTTCAAGGCGGAGGTGCGTTTGGCGTCACAGCGACGTCACCGCAACGTCACTAATCGGCCGGCCAATAGAAGCGGAGGGGCGGAGATGAGCGGGAAATAACATCCCGCTCACCTTCTCCCTTCCGCATTGCCGGTGGATGCAGGTAAGGAGATGTTTGTCGCTCCTGCGGGTTTACACACAGCGATGTGTGGAGCTGCAGGAGCGACAAACAACATCGTACCTGCGGTCGATCCGATATGGAAATGAACGACGTTACACAGATCAGCGAGATTGTACGCTTCTGTGCTCGTTCATTGTTCCATCTAGGATTTACATGTTGCGATGTTGCTACCGGCGCCGGATGTGCGTCACTAACGACGTGACCCCGACGATATAGTGGTAGCGATGTCGCAACGTGTAAAGTACCTCTAAGTGTGAGAGCAAACACATTGGTGCCCCATCTCTTCACATGTTCTCATGGGCATAACATTTGTGGTCGCAGAGATCGCAACTGTGACCAGCGTCTGTTTCAGCTGGATTTGTGTACGAGGGTACGCATCCTCCTGAAATGCATTACAGCACTGAGACCTGTCGGGTCTTTAAATTGTTTTTTTGAGAGGTGGGTGGAATTATGGGTGTGGGAAGCAGTGAATATGCATGTTCTTTAATAGGTGCACATGTGATCACTCAGCAGCCAGTGTAAGCAGTGGCTGGGCGGTCAAGTGTGCTGCTATTAAAGAAGATGGATATTCACAACTCCCCATGCCTATAATCCCAGGAGTGTGGAGCAGCAAATATAACAGCAGCTGATGGCTGTATAGGTGAGCATGCATCACAGTGACTAACATGCACTGCGCCGTTTAAATCCGGAGGAAGGCATCGCCGCATAAACACGTTGTTTTTTCCACATTTAATCACCTACTAAGTTAGTATTTCGAATGCCAGTGTTATGGATTTTACTATGGAATAATTAAAAGTTAAATTTTACTTCATCTGACGGATTCCCAGCGGATTTTTTCTTTTCATGTTGTTAAACATATCGTTTGGCATTGTTCCCAAAAAGTTCGATTTTGGTTTCATCTGACCAGAGCACCTTCTTTCACATGATTGGTGTGTCTCGCAGGTGGCTTGTGGTAAACTGTAAATGACACTTTTTATGGATATCTGTGAGAAATGGCTTTTTCTTTGCCACTCTTCCATAAAGGCCAGATTTGTGCAGTATACGACTGATTGTTGTCCTATGGACAGACTCTCCCACCTCTGCTGTAGATCTCTGCAGTTCATCCAGAGTGATCATGGGCTTCTTGGCTGAGATGAAAGTTTGAATGGACAGTTGGGTCTTGGTAGCTTTGCTGTGGTAAGATACTCCTTCCATTTCAATATGATCGCTTGCACAGTGCTCCTTGGGATGTTTAAAGTTGTGGAAATCTTTTTGTAACCAAATTCGGCTTTAAACTTCTCCACAACAGTATCATGGACCTGCCTGTTGTGTTCCTTGGTCTTCATGATGCTATCTGCGCTTTAAACAGAACACTGAGACTCACAGAGCAGGTGCATTTATACGGAGACTTGATTACACACAGGTGGATTATATTTATCATCATCAGTCATTTAGAACAACATTGGATTATTCAGAGATCCTCAATGAACTTCTGGAGTGAGTTTGCTGTACTGAAAGTAAAGGGGATGAATAATATTGCATGTCCCAATTTTCTATTTTTAAAAAAGGTTTAAAATAAGCAAAAAATTTCATTTCATTCAACTTCACAATTGTGTCCCACTTGTTGTTGATTCTTCACCATTTATTTAAATTTTTTTATCTTTATGTTTGAAGCCTGAAATATGGGTAAAGGTTGACAAATTCAAGGGGGCCGAATACTTTCGCAAGGCACTATATACCAGGATGGGGACGTGATGGGGATATATACCAGGATGGGAACATATAACAGGACGGGGCCATGATGGGGACATATTTACCATGATGGGGGACATATTTACCAGTAAGTGGCCTAGGATGGGGGACACTAATACAGGATGGGGGTAATTACTACAAAATGAAGGGGAAGGGGGGCAACTTGTATGTCTCTATAAGAAATGGAATACTACAATGGCCCATACATCTGACCAACATTGGTGGATGGGGGGAAGGCTGAGGGGCACTTTGCACGCTGCGACATCGCAGGCCGATGCTGCGATGCCGAGCGCGATAGTGCCCGCCCCCGTCGCAACTACGATATCCTTGTGATAGCTGCCGTAGTGAACATTATCGCTACGGCAGCTTCACATGGACTCACCTGTCCTGCGACCGTCGCTCTGGCCGACGACCCACCTCCTTATTAAGGGGGTGGGTCGTGCAGCGTCACTGCGACGTCACACGGCAGGCGGCCAATAGGAGCGGAGGGGCGGAGATGAGCAGGATGTAAACATCCCGCCCACCTCCTTCCTTCCGCATAGCCTACGGAAGCCGCAGTGACACCGGTAGGAGATGTTCCTCGCTCCTGCGGCTTCACACACAGCGATGTGTGCTGCCGCAGGAGCGAGGAACAAAATCGGACCGTCGCGTCTGCGTAATCACGGATTACTCTGACGCTGCACTGATGATACGATTACGACGCTTTTGCGCTCGTTAATCGTATCATCGAGCCTTTACACACTACGATGTCGCATGCGATGCCGGAAATACGTCATTTTCAATTTGACCCCACCGACATCGCACCTGTGATGTCGTAGTGTGCAAAGCCCGCCTTAGACTTTGCACCAGCACCCATCAGACAATAGTTATACCACTGCATGTTCTCATTGTCGGAGTGCATAGTATGAGAAGAATTCGGCACTCCGTTAGATTCAAAAACAGTGATGCTAATTAATATAATCAATTTAAATTGTTTCAAGATGTTTTGATCTTAAACATTCATAATACACTCTAAAAATAAATATAATATTGTATATTAGGAGTGACAAGTCTTTTTTAATAGCAAAATGTACTATACACAAAGCACAATGCGAAAGTGTACAAAAGAATGAAACAAAAAATGAAGAAATATATACAAACAATAAGCGAAACAGTATCAATCATAACTTGTTTTTTTCACCATTATAGTACTTATGATTCATAAGTACTATACATAATAATGGTGCAAAAACAAAAAAAAAAGAAAGCCAGAAAGCCGCAGCACTTCAGGTTCATCCAAGGTGTTTTATTCCCCAGATATGCCTGTCTGGTTATCATAAAGGACAGAGTATAGTATATAGCCTGTCTGGAGAATTAAACTCTCTGGGTGAAGATGAAGTGCTGTAGCTTACTTTACTTTTTGGAATGTAAGTGTGTCTGTGGACTGGGATACTTTGCATGTTGTACCCATATTGAAGACTAGCTGTACTACCCGGCTTCGCCCGGGTTAATAACTGCTGTTAACAAAATGGAATGTATTAACAAAATTGTATTCTGCACACAAAAACCACAAAACAAATAGATATAAATGTAATTATAATGTCTGTCTCCCCCTCTGTATCTCTCTCTCTCTCTCTCTTTGTCTGTTTTTCTCTTTCCCTGTCTGTCTCTGACTGTCTCTGTCTCTTTCTCCGTTTGTCTCAATCTCTTTCCCTGTCTGTCTATCTATCTCTGTCACTTTCCCTGTCTGTCTCTTTCCCTGTCTGTCCCTTTCCTTCTCTTTTCCTCTGTCTCATTCCCTGTGTCTGTCTCTTTGTCTGTCTATTTACCTGTCTTTGTCTGTCTCTTTCCCTCTCTTTCCCTGTGTCTCTCTCTGTCTCTTTGTCTGTGTCTGTCTCTTTACCTGTCTGTGTCTGTCTCTTAACCTGTCTCTCTCTTTCCCTCTCTTTCCCTGTCTGTCTCTTTCCCTGTCAGTCTGTCTCTTTGTCTGTGTCTGTCTCTTTGTATCTGTCTCTTACCCTGGCTGTGTCTGCCTCTTTCCCTGTCTGTGTCTGTCTCTTTCCCTGGCTACATTGTGACACACCAACATTCCATTTAAGGGTGTGGCTGCGCATTCTTCTGAAGTTCTGGCTACACTGTGGCTCCCAGCTTCATTCGCTTTAATGGAGGCAGGTTTTTTGGTGAATAACTGTAAAGCGCGGGGTTAAAATTTCCCCTCAAAACATAGCCTATGACGCTCTCAGGGTCCAGAAGTGTGACAAAATTTTGTGGCTGTAGCTGCGACGGTGCAGATGCCAATCCCGGACATATACATACATACACACATTCAGCTTTATATATTAGATAACTGACTGGGGTTTGTACTGCTCCTTTTTCTTACTGTTGATTACCCCTTCATGAGATAGGACGTATATTTACATCATATGTCGTGTTTCTGCCTTTGATGCTGGCTCACATACTGAGCCCGCATCTTTTCCTGCACATGTTTGCTGATTTAATCAGCCATCATGGGCCGCTAACAGCGGCGGATGGATCTGTTAACCAGCTAAATCCTGCTGTCAATTTCTGACATTGGGATTTAAGACGCCCTGGAAGTGAGGTACCTCATTCTCTGCTCCCATCGGCGGCCCTGTGATATGATTGTGGGGCGCCAATCGGTAGACATGATAGTCAGGGGTCAGCTGATGATCCCTGTGTCTGTCATAATGATCCTCTTGTGCAAGTCGGTCTTCGTAGGAGATCATGATTTTTGCTGTACAGAACAGTGCTGAAGCTATCAGCCAATTGAAGCTTCACAGGGACTAGGAAATACAGTAAAAAGTTAAAAATAAATCGCCGTAACTTAGCCCCAGACCCTAAAAATTAAAAAATAAATATCGTGATAAGAAAATGGCTATAAATGAAAAAAACATTTTCACAATTTTCTGCATTTTTTTCACCATTTAAATAAAAAAAAACTATGCATGTTTGGTATCTATGTACATGTACTGACCTGGGGAATCATATTTCCTGGTCAGTTTTACCAAATAGTGAACATAGTAATATAAAAAAAAACATTGTGGACTTTTTTCGTTGCAATTTCACCAAGCTCGGAATTTTTTCCTGTTTTCCAGTACAATATAGAGCAGAAAAAATGGTGTCATTCAAAAGTACAACTTGTCTCACAAAAAAACAACCAACCTGAAATGGCTTTTTTGATGGAAAAATAAAAAGGTTTATGGCTCTTTGAAGGAGGGGAGGTATAAACAAAGAAAAAACGATAAATGGACATGATGTGAAGGGGTTAATGGTGCCAGTCACCTACGTGGGTTACATGTTTGGTATTATTAGCCATCAAAAGAGCATACTGGAGTATTCTGTTCTGGACTACTCAATCCACAATGTAAGGCTATGTGCGCACACTGCGTTTTTTTGACGCTGCGTTTTTGTGCGTTTTTGGCCACTAAAAACGCACAAAAACGCACCTGCGTCGAAAAAACGCGGCAAAAAACGCACGCGTTTTGACGCGATTTGGTGCGTTTTTTTGCTGCGTTTTGCTGCGTTTTTGCTCACTGCGTCCTTATGCGTTTTTTTATCAGTGAACAAAAAAAAAAGGTCTGATGTCATTTCCTTCTTCAATGTGTTCTTCATTCTCCACTAGTGTATGCAGAAGAGCAGACAGCAGCTGCAGAACTAAGGCTCAGCATGCTCCATCCAGGACTGTATGCTTGAGGGAGAGTCAGGGGGAGCAGACCTACAAGGCTCAGCATCCTCCATCCAATAGTGTATGCAGGAGAGCAGACAGCAGCTGTCGAACTACAAGGCTCAGCATCCTCCTTCCAGGACTGTATGCAGGATTTCTTTGCCCCCCCAAACAAAAAAAATGACGTGGGAATTCGCCATATTTTTGTATGCTAGCCGGGTACAGCAGGCAGGTACGGGCTGCCCCCAACCCCCAGCTGCCTATTTGTACCCGTCTGGGAACCAAAAATATAGGGATGCCCTTTTTTTTTAAATTATTTCATGAATTTCATGAAATAATTTTAAAAAAAAATGACGTGAGCTTCGCCCAATTTTTGAGTCCAGCCGGGTACAACTAGGCAGCTGGGGATTGGAATCCACAGTGCAGGGTGCCCATGCTTTCTGGGCACCCCCGCTGTGAATTGCAGTCCCGCAGCCACCCCAGAAAATGGCGCTTTCATAGAAGCGCCATCTTCTGGCGCTGTATCCAACTCTTCCAGCTGCCCTGATGCCGGGTGGCTCGCCGGGTAATCATGGAGTTAGGGCTAGCTGTATAGCTGGCCCTAAGCCCGAAATTCATGGTGTCACGCCAATATTAGACATGGCCACCATGAATTTCTAGTAAAGATAAAAAAAAAAAACACAACACACAGAAAAATATTTTTATTAGAAATAAAACTCAACACAATTAGTGACTCCATCTTTATTGAAATAAAGAACCCCCCCTCCGCAGTAATCCTGGGTCAAGGGTCCCGCGCCGTCCAATCCGGATCCAATATCATCTGATCGGTTTGCTGGAAGGCAAAGTGATCAGATGATGTGTCAGGATCAAGTGCCTGAATCCCATCACACATCAGCTGATTGTATAAAAGCCGTTTATACAATCAGCAGATGCATCAGTGCAAAAAAAAATACTCACTTATGTGCTGATTACCGGCAGCTCCTGCAGCGATGGGGCGGGAGTCTGATCCTGTCCGATCGCTGCAGCAGCTGCCGGTAATCAGGTATGAAGTCTCCTGACGCATCCGCTGATACCGGCCGGGCGCCCGCGTCACCGCGATACTTACGATCAGCTGATGCGTCAGGTGACTGCATCAGGTGATCCATCGCCAGGTCCTGCATCCATTGGAGGTTTCCCGGCCGTCTGCACACAGCCGGAGCGGGGGTGGCGATACCGTGAGAGGAGATGGGAGCGGGCATGGCACCGGGAGGCTGCAGACAGGTGAGTATAACTTTTTTTTTTTTTTTCTACTGTTAACTTTTGTTTTCGCAGCCGCTTCCACCTCCCGCCCAGACATGGCGCCACACGGCAGCATACATGCACAGGACGGGAGGTGGACGCGACGGTGACGGTACCGGGAGGATTCACGCTTCTGTATATACTGACAGAAGGAATCCTCTTCCTGTACACGTCACTTTACTACCCACCTCCTGCGTTTATAGCTGCGTTTTTGGTCTTAGAAACGCACCAAAACGCACCAAAACGCAGCTATTTGCGTTTCTCATTGCGTCTTTCAACATCCCATTGAACTCAATGGATGAAAAGCGCAGTGAAAAACGCGGGAATAATTGACATGCTGCGTTTTTGTGGCACCACAAAAACGCAGCTGAAAAAAAACAGATGTGTGCGGACAGCAAAAATGAAAACTCATAGACTTTGCTGGGGAAGCAAAGTCCTGCAGTTTTGAGGCCAAAAACGCACCCGATAAACGCGCAAAAACGCCGCGAAAAACGCACTGTGCGCACATAGCCTAAATGGGCACTATTTCTTTGCACTGTGCTGCACGAACACGAAACACTTGCTGCATTCACAATATACTCTGGAGATCAAAACACAATTTCCTAAATGTTAAGGTCCTATGTGATTATATCCTCCTAACATGAGTAAACTAGCAGTATTTTAAGCTTATTTTATAAATTGAATTTATTCCACAGCACATAATAAAAATGTAAATAAGATAAATGAAAAATAAAACTGATCAAAATTAGACACACTTTCAGATACCTGCAAGTTATTAGTGTTAATCTGGCACCTGGTGCTAATTTCCTTAATTATCCCTATGTAATTGGCAACCTAATTTTCCAGTTTCCACTGACTTTGCAAAAACGGGGTGCCATTCCAAAGTGACTGAAATCATCTGGCAGCAGGTTGTCCAGATGAAGGCCAAAAGGGTGACCCTATCAGCCATAGCAAGAGAAGTTGGTCATTCCAAGTCTGTGATTTCGAGAATATTGCATCTTTACAACATCACAAACTCTTTGAAGTCGCCCAAAAAGGCTGGTCACCCTCAAAATACAAATGAAAGAGAGGGCATGATAATGCGGAGAATCTCTATGGGTAATCGTTTCAACACTGCAGCTGGAATTGTTCGCCAGTTCAGCACCGAACAGGGTAAGTTTCTGTCTCGTCATACAGTGTCACGACGTTTAAGAGCATTTGTACTGAAAGTCCACTTTGCAGTGACTAAACCTCTCATTAGCAGAAAGAGTCAAAAGGCTAGACTCAACCTTTGGTGAGAAGCATGATGTGTGGAAAGAGGAGAAGTGGTCCACAGTTCATTTTAGTGGTGAAAGCAAGTTTGATTTATTTGGGTCTGAGGGGAAACATTATGTTCATCGACACACTGGAGAAAGACTAAACCCAAAGTGTGTTAAGAAGTCAGTTAAAAGTGGTGGAAGAAATGTCATGGTTTGGGGAATGTTTTCTGCAGCAGGAGTTGGACCTCTCATACAGCTACATGGCAGAGTGAATGCAAGTGTGTATCAGAACCTTCTTCAACAAAACGTGGCTCCTTACTTGTATTCATCATTCAATCAGCCAGTAATTTTCATGCAGGACAATGCCCCCTGTCACACAGCAATATCAGTAAAGCAGTTCCTTGAAACAGAAAACATTGAAACAATGTAATGGCCAGTCCCGAGTCCTGATCTAAACCCAAAAGAAAACCTATGGAAAATCCTTGGTGACAGAGTTATGGCCAAGAAACCTACAAGAGTCAAAGAACTGTGGAAGAGACTGGAAGAAGAGTGGACCAAAATCACACCAGAGCTGTGTGAGAGACTAGTGATGTCCTGTGGCCGCAGATGTGCTGAAGTCATTCAAAGCAAAGGCCTGTACACGTCCTACTGATTAGTTACCTTCAGAAAATGTAGCTATAATCTTTCTCGGTGCTACAGTCATTGCTGTTCTCTTATTATGATCATTACATTTTTGGCAAAATAAAGATTTTATGTTGATAAACTTTGTATCTTTTGTAAAACACTGTTCTAGTGGCATGGTGTGCCCCTTACAAAAAAAAAACCTTCAAATGTTGATCAATGAAGATTACATTATTTCTGAAAAAAGCAAGTGATTAGACATTGTTCTCTAATTTTGACCTTCAGTGTAGGCGGGGAGTCTCGTAGATGAGCCAAGCTGGGCCTTGCATGGTTTAGACATGTGCTACATACTGTAAATGGCCAGCTGTTATTATCTTGGAGGCTCCAGGGCCAATTGTCTTTATAGAAGGGGTTTTATTTGACCCAAACATTTGATAAGTTTCTAACAAATAATATAAAGTTGAACTCCTGGAATTAATTCCTGGTAAGAGAAGCATATTGCTTGCAATAAATAGTACACCTGCTCATCATACCTAATTATTTTGAGTTTATTATTTATTTATTTATTACTTTTTAATATTCTTAATTCACACATTAGACTTTAGAGACCAACACAGTGAAATAAAAAAAGACAAAAGCAGATCTGCATCATTACTTTACTATATATTTCATTCCTGAGATCAAACTTGGATAAGTCTGGCTTACCATATACTACATTCTACCCTTTACAGTAAATTGAAAAAGCATTCATACCTGTGAACGTTTCCACATTTTTCACATTGTACCCATAAACGTAAATGTATTTTATTAGGATTTTATGTTATCTACAAACAAAAAGCAGCAAGTATTTGAGAAGTATAAAGGAAATGATACACGGCTTTCTAGATATTTAAAAAATATAAATCAGAAAATTGTCACTTTCATTTGTCAGGCCCGTGCAGCCTATTTCTAAATAAAATCCTGATTGACCAATTACCTCTGAAAAGTAACTTAATTAATAAATTGAGTCCACCTGTGTGAACCTTATTCTCGGCATACTGTAACTACACCTGTTCTGTGCAGGTCTCAGAGGGTTTTTTGAGGTCATTAGAAATTAAACAGCATCATGAAAACCAGGGAACACACCAGACAGGTTAGGGATAAAGTTGTGGAGGAGGGTAAAACAGAGTTGGGTTATAAAAAAAAAAAAAAATAGCCAAAGCTCTGAACATCTCATGGAGCACTGTTCAATCCATCATCCAAAAATGGATAAAGTATGCAAGAACGTCATACCTAACAAGACATGGTCATCCACATAAACTGACAGCTCAAGCAAGGAGAGCACTAATTTGAAAAGCATCCAAGAGGCTCATGGTCACTCTGGAGGAGCTGCACAGATCCACAGCTCAGGTGAGTAATCTGTTCACAAAACAACTATTAGGCCGGAGTGACACTTGCGAGTGGCTCGAGCATAACTCGCACGAGTCTCGCATCACGTCGCCCAGCATGACCTGCTGCTTTCTGAACAGGAGCAGGTCAGCTGCATAGAAATACATGCAGCTGATCTGCTCCTGTCCGGAGAGTGGCAGGCTGTGCTGGGTGATGCGATCCCAGACTCGCGCTTGTTACGCGCGAGTCACTTGAAAGTGTGACTCCGGTCTTTTGTTATATACTCTAAAAATCTGGCCTTTATAGAAGAATGATGAGAGGGAATACATTTTTAAAGCAAATCATAAGAAGTCTATTTTGCAGTTTGCAAAGTGCCATGTATAGGATACAGCTAGTATGTGGAAGAAGGTGATCTGGTCAGATGAAACCAAAGCATACCTTTTTGGGTTAATTTCAAAACTATGTGTTGCTGAAAACTAACACTACACATCACTGTGAAAACACCATCCCCCTGTGAAACATGGTAGTGCCAGCATAATGCTGTGAGGAGGCTTTTCTTCAGCAGGGGCAGGGAAGCTGGTCAGTGTTAATGGGAAGATGGAAAGAGCTAAATACACATTAATCCTGGAGGAAAACCTGTTAGAGGCTGCAAAAGATGTGAGAATGAGGAGTAGGTTCACATTCCATCAGGCCAATGACCCTAAACATACTGCCAAAGCTACAATGTAATGGTTTAGATCAAAGCATATTCACGTGTGTGAGTGGCCCAGTCCAGATCTAAATTCCATAAATGCTGATTACAGACGCCTCCAATCTCACTGATTTAGAGCTATTTTGCAAAGAAGAATGAACACAAATTTCAGCCTCTATATGTGAAAAGCTTGTGGAGACATACCCTAAAAGGATTTGCAGCATAAATTGCAGTGTAAGGCTATGTGCGCACTAGAAAGTGCCCTTTTCTTAAGAAAAAAACGTATCCTCTTAAAGAATCCTGCACCCGCGGTGAAAACTGCAGTAAAACTGCACCCGAGTTCTTGGCGCGATTTGCCACGATTTGACGCAGATTTACCGCGGATTTACCGCGGATTTTCCGCAAGTTGGTCTCCGCGGATTTTTACCATTATCTATTTCAAAAACCACAGGTACCTGCAGAAAAGAAGTGACATGCTCATTAATTCCGCAGCGGAAAATCCGCGGGTAAATCCGCGGGTATAAAAAAATGCAGTGTGCGCACAGCCTTTTTTAAAACCCATAGGATTTGCTGGGGAATTGACTGCAGCAATGTTAGACACATTTTCTGCAGCAAATCCGCGGCAAAATCTGCGGTAAATTTGCAGCGTGCGCACATAGCGTAAGGTGGTTCTACAAAGTATTAACTTAAGGGGCTGAATACAAATGCACGTCGCAATGTTCATATATATATTTTTTTAATAATTTAGAAAACCATTTGACATTCCCTTTACACTTTGTGTTGGTATAGGACATAAAATGCCAATAAAATACATTTAAGTTTGTGGGTTTAACGTGAAAATATATGGAAAGGTTAACGGGGTATGAATACTTTTATAAGACACTATATAACCCAAAAGGCCACATTGATCATCCACCAATGCACATACGGCGCCCCACACCGTTCACATTGCCGTTTTCTATATGGCTCTATCTCCGTTTGCAAGGTTTTATACATTAAGAAAGATATAATATTCTGAATGTTTTTCAGAATTATACTTCTTTCACTTTATTTTTTGTTCAGAATCCTATAATTAAATGTTTGATGTTTCCTATTACAATTTTAGTAATGGTAGAGCCACAAAACGCCGAATTTACAGAAAAGCAATGATGGCGTAATGATGTCCTGGATACATTCTCATTGTGTAGTCTTCAAGGATGCATTATCTTACATGTCACCTTACAAAAGTGTACAAGGTCATATACCCGACCACTGACAGTATTACCGTGTATAGAGAGTGTAATTCCAGTGCTTGGTCTTTCATCCTTTCTGCGCATTCAATCTCCCCAAAACACATCATATCCAAATAGCTGCCAAATCCCAGAGACCCAAATTAGAGAAAATTGAAAAATAGCTCTGACAGCAATTAGTCAAACCCCACTGAAGACTATGACACCATTAACATTGGGAATAAGAGTCCTGGAAAATAGAAGCACGTATCAGTGTATAGTCTTCGGTAAAATATTTTTTCACAGAAATAGATGACTGACAGTACCTTCCAATTAGTGGGAATCAGTCCAAGTGAGGGAGAGCTGACAAAATTATATTAGCAAGTCTGCCATATGGCAGCGCAAGGAACGCATTTTTATTACAATGAAGGGTTCTGGACATGTGAGTGACCTGCTAATTTTTAGCCCTTTCAAGATGCTGTATAGACGCCAGTTAATTTACAGCTTGGATAGCATAGTTTAGCCGAAACCAACCAAAGCCAGAACGTCTTATCCGGAGACGGATGATTAGAAGGTACAAGCAGAATACTGAATATGTCAGGAAAGGGATAATAGCAAAGACCAGAGGAGATAAAGACAGGGAGATGTAAATATGTAGCCATCTGCGCCCCTTCCAAGGTGATCCAATTCATTTTGATTTCTGCTGCAATTTCATGTTTTTTAAGAGTCTAAAATCTGAGCATAATGTGCCGAATATACTTTGCATATGTTGCATTTACCAGTTTGAGGCCTCTTTCACTTGTACGTGCCACCGGTACGTGTTTGGCAGTTTTCTCACGTACCAGAGACACGTACACATGTGGACCTATGTATTCCTAATGTTTTGGACACACGTAAGTATTTGCGAACGGAATGTGTGTCCGTTCCGTACTTACATGTGTCCGTTTGTTTCTCACACCGACATGTCTGTTTTTCTCCGGCATCACGGGTGTCACACGGAACGCAAACGTGTCACACATAACACATCCGTATGACACGCAATGGAGAAAAGACATGTGTCTGCGAGAAAAAAAACAAAACATTACTCACCTTCTCCTGCCCTCCTGTCTCTGCCGCTACTGTCACTTGCTGCCGACCGCCGCTCATTATGCTCATTGCATATTCACTTCCCTGCGGCCGGAAGCAGCAGCAGCGGGGAGTCGGCAGGACCGGAGACCGAAGTTCAGCACCACGGACAGCGACGCCAGGGACAGGTGAGAAGAAAGTTCCCATTCTCCGTGTGTTATCACGGATAACACACAGAGAACACACGTAGGCCATGCACACAGCACACCGAGGGCAATACACACCTTTGACACGTCCGTGAAAAACGTGCGTGTTTTTCAGGGACGTGTGAAAGAGGCCTAAGGCTGAGTTCACATGTCCTGTAATCATCCATTAGAACGGATCCTGCAAAGATCCGTTGGGAAAAAAGTTCTGCAAACACAACTTTTTGTTCATTGTTAAATAACTGATGTCTGCCAGATTGTTTTTATTTTAACATGGAAATCTATGAAAGAACGGATCCATTAACGGATTGTTATTTACTTATCTGTTATTCATGAATTTGTGACGGATCTGTTTTTCTTCTTACAGGATCCGTTTCCAATGGAAGATAATTAATAGGGATGATCGAATACTTCGATTATTCGGCTTTGCGAATATTTTCCAAATACCTCGCCGCTATTTGACTATTCGTGAATATTCGATGCGCAATATAAGTCTATGGAAAACCCGAATAACAACTATTCGGAACTATTCGGGCTTCCCATAGACTTACATTGCGCATCGAATAGTCGAATAGCAGCGAGGTATTCGGAAAATATTCGCGAAGCCGAAAAATCTAAGTATTCGATCATCCCTAATAATTAACAATCCTTTAACGGACCCGTTCTCCATAGACTCTCATGTTAAAAAAAACGGATCAAAGCTAACAATTAACACTATAGGAGGAATCCAAAAAGTTAGTTAACAGAAAAAATGTCTACAAATTTATTAAATATGCTTTAAAAAACAATAAATGAAGATATCAATAAAAAACTCCATTTAAAAAGGTAACAGACAGGAAACTAGTCGATATAAAGGAGTGAGAGTAAACGTATACAATACACAAATACTACAGGGCCCTATAAATGTCCCTAAGGGATGGCCCTACCTTGCTGCAGAGGTCGGCACCCTAAAAAGCGCAATTTGCATCCCCGCTCACCGATGACTCTCCCTGGGATTTCCTAAGGAGTCCCTAAACTGGAACCTGCCAGTACCAAAAGTTATCCACAAAATGAAGATTTGACTGTGAGAGGTGAAATAACCAAAATAGCCAAAACAAACACCACAATGAGTGTAGTCACTGTAAATAGCCAAATAGAATCACAAAAAAGCAAAAGTCCATAAAAATTGGCTAGGGTTAACTGGTTCACATTATAGTGCCCAGCCAAAGAAATAAATGGAACTTCAAAAGGATGAGCAATACAATTAGTGAAAAAAAGGAAAAACAAAAAACTTTCCTTATTGATGTATTTATTCAGAAAGGACGGCCTCAACGCATTTCTCCTGTGCTTCAGGTTCATCAGGAGGCCATGAGTAGGTTGTGGATGTCCCAGGATGAGGTGCATAACCGTATCACGTAGACATTATGTGCCCAACGGATCTCTGCAAGATCCGCACTAACAGATGATTACATGACATGTGAACTCAGTCTTAAGGGGGCTTTACACACAGTGACATCGCTAGCGATGTCGCTCGTGAAAGCACCCGCCCCCGTCGTTTGTTCGTCACTGGCAAATCACTGCCCGTGGCGCACAATATCGCTAACACTCGTCACACATACTTACCTTCCTAGCGACGTCACTGTGGGTGGCGAACAACCTCTTCATTAAGTGGGAGGTTCATGCGCCGTCACAGCGACATCACACAGCGGCCGACCAATAGAAGCGGAGGGACGGAGAGCTGCCGCATTAACGACACGCCCACCTCGTTGCCAGAGTATACAGGTAAGCTGTTGTTCGTCATTCCCGGGGTGTCACACGTAGCGATGTGTGCTGCCTCAGGAACGACGAACAACCTACGTCCACAACGACCAACAAGATTTTGAAAATGAACGACGTGTCAACGATCAACGATTAGCTGAGTATTTTTGATTGTTAACACTCGCTCGTAGCTGTTACACGCAATGATGTCGCTAACGATGCCGGATGTGCATCACGAAATCCGTGACCCTGACGACATATCGTTAGATATGTTGTTGCGTGTAACGGGGCCTTAACTCTATTCCCTTCTACCATAGGGCACAAAGAGAATACTATAAAGTAGCTTACTTTTAACACATGTCATGAGATATCGCTGAACATTTTCAAGCCATCTATATGATTACGGCATGTGTTTTTATGTATTAGGTTGCCCATACACCTAAGATAGCCAACGGCTAAACCTTACACTCTTCTAGGTCTCCCTTCAACAGTTTTTTTTTTTTACAATGCGCATTGACATTGCACTCTTTTGCTGACTTGTCACTTCTCATCAGAGGTGGCAAGGGAGTGCACTGTCACTGTGCATTAAAAGTACTATCACACAGTGAGCTTTATGCTCCTACTGAGCATACGTCAGAAATGACAACCAACGCATGCTCAGTAAAGCAGGGACTAGCTCAGCCCCGAAATGGATGTCACTTGTAATGCTTCATTTCAGGGAGGAGACAGAGACGGAGGCAGTGACAACAGCCTCTGCCTCTGATGATGTTTTATTTGAGTATCCCAGCATGCACTGGAGATTCTCAAACAAAGTGTCATCATACATGAAGTTGGCAAAGAAAAAAAAAAGCAGTTAGAGAGTGTAGAGAGGGAACAATAGCGAATTTTTAATTAAACTTTATTAGACAAGACATTAGATTAATAGGTATTTAAGAATAAAATCAATATGAGTTTCAGACCACACCTTTATGACACTGTTGCCAGAAAAACACAGACATTGAAAATAAAAAGCATTTTATACTCACCTTCTCCAGCAAAGCTGTCTCCGGCCTCTGCTGGCTGCTGCTTCCGAGCTGGCTCGTTATGATCATGAATATTCATGTATGCAGCCACAGCCGACCTAGAAGTAGCTGCAGCGGGGGCAGAAACACAGCGGAGCCAAAGAGTTCAGCACCACGAACTGCAGGAGCGGGGACAAGTGAGTTTATCTCCATGTGCAATCACGGATGATGGATCACGTATCACGGATTGCACATGGTCAACCGACGTGTGCCATGAATCACGGCACACGGAGGGACTTATGCGTTTTTAACATGTCAGTGAAAAACACAGACTTTTTTACTAATGTGTGAAACATGCCTTATACTGCTGTGTGGAAAAAGTGAAACTGAGAAAAATGATATTGGTTGTATGAGAAATAAAAAGATCCTTTTATTTTTTAGCAGCTGTACCTTCCGGTATTTTGGCATTGCCCCTCAACCTAAACCCCTTAAATAAATAAGTCTTCTATAATCACTCTTAATTATGTTCTATAGGCTTTCATTTCATCATAAAATTAATGTTTTATGTATCTCATTCTAGTTTATTTTTATTACATGTAAGTAAAGATGAGCAGATCAGAAAAAATTTAAATTTTCTTGGTCACGCAGATTTTCTTGAGAAATTCAGTTCAATAAGAAGTTATTCTCCACTGATTTAATGTCCCAAATTATTCTTGATTGAAGAAAAAGACCGGCACTCTTCTTTATGAATGTAGATTCCTTTTATTGTACAATTCGATGTACACGCGTCAAATATTATAACGCGTTTCGGCGAAAGCCTTTCTCAAACAAAAGATGATTACTGCATCATTTTGTTTGAGAAAGGCATTTGCCGAAACGCGTTATAATATTTGACGCCTGTACATGGAATTGTACAATAAAAAGAATCTACATTCATAAAGAAGAGTGCCGGTCTTTTTCTTCAATTTTAATTGTGGATGCCTTCCATAGACCTGAGCACTGTTCATCCCTGAGTGCCGCCCTGGAACATTTTGTCCCCAAATTATTCTTGAGCATCTCTCCAGAGTCCAGACCCCAAAACATAATGAGCATAATATATACAGTAAAAAGAAAAAAACAATCCTAATACTCCCCTCACTGCTCACCTCTACAGCCATTCCACTCCACACTGTCATCCACCCGGTCCTTGTTGTATCTTCAAGAGCAAAGACCAGATCGATTACAGTGAGGAGTGGAGTGGACGAACAGGTGAGTATAGGAGAGTTTTTTTAGTTATTTTTTTACTTTTTGATGGCCCTTCAAGGTTTACAAAAATTGTGGCCAATGGAAGTGAATTGAAATAAATTGCATTTTGACGATTTTTGTAAAATTATAACAGCTTTCAATACTGCATGTAAGCCAATAGAACATACATACTTTTGTTGCCACAGTGGGGAAAATAAGTATTTGATACACTGCCGATTTTGTAAGTTGGCCAAGAACAGAAAATGTCTGAGCTTTGTAACTGCAAACAAAGGTTTCTGTGCCAAATATTAAGTTTTATTTTTTTATTGTATCAAATACTTACTGTACATACCCGAGTTTTTCAGACCATTTTTTTATGCTGCAAATGCCTCCCTCAGCTTTGTGAGGGCCCCACAAAGAATTATTATCACCTGTCCTCTGTTCCCTTGGCGCTGCAAAGCATTCAAGTCAATAAACATTGCTGAAGACAACAGCGGTGGTCCCTGCACCGGCCGCGATCACCAAAGGGTCTATTGTGCCTGCGGTCCACAAGAAGTAGGTAAGAGAGTCCCGCAGGAACGGAGGACAGATGAGAATAATTTTTGTGTGTGTGTTTACTGTATATGAAAAACGGCATAATAGGGGACAAGAAGGGGACTGGAATGATGACCTTACTGCATGGTTCAATATGGGCACATTGCTACAGGGGACAATATGGGCACAATACTACAGGAAACAATATGGGCACATTGCTACAGGGGCCAACATGGGCTTATTGCCATGTGGCGCCCCTGACCTGGTCAGGCGCCACTGAGTACTGCACCCATGCTGGGTGAGTGCAAACAGGTAATCCAAAGGGCTGGAATATGGTGTGTACGCACAGACACATAGTGACCAGGTCTCACACACCTTTGAGGGGACCCCTGGGCAGACCCAGGAGGGGGCGAGCCTCCATATCCAATCAAGGGGTGCAGTAGAGAGGCTGGAAGCTAGGTTGCAGTGGCAGTCAGGAAAAGGAGCTGGAGGTAGCCAGTCTGAAGTGGAGACGCAGGAGAGCGGAGACGCAGGAGAGCGGACACGCTAGTCAGACCCTGCACGTGTAGTGGCTGTTGGCGGGGAGAACGGTCACCAGAAGTTGGACAGAAAGACGCTGAGGAAGTCAGCTGGTCGTGTACGGAGACCACTGGTGGCTAGGCACGCATGGGGAACAGGTCCCTACACCCAGACATCCATTTAGTGGTCTGCTAAACCTGCCGGTGGGGAGGACCACAAGTCCCACACCAACCAAAACATAGTCCGAGCATCAGCAGCAACGAGGGGGCCCATAAGGAGGATTGAGCCTGGAGCCATCTTCCTTGATCCACGCAGCCAGCAAACGGACCAAAAAGGGGAGAAAAGGCAGTTGCGACTTCCCTGGATGAACCCCACGGTACGTCAAGTCAGGGGTTGTCCGAAACAAAAAGTGCTAGGAAGGCGAGCTGACAGTTACCCTTATACCAGCCTGAAGGATACCTGGTTCTCTCTTGGTGTATCTCAGCATCGCCCAGGTGCCACTTGAAGCATTTGAAAGTGAGTAATAACCAGTTGCAAGACACTTTGGACTGAGACTGAATTATTCTGCGGCATGTTGTTCTACACACATACACCCGAGAGCCCCTGGAGTTGGCCTCACTCTCGGGAGGCCACACCACCCGACTGCAGATTCCATCAGCCCCAGATGCTTGTTAAAACTGCAGTGACGGTCACCCATAACCCCAACCTTAAACCGAGAGTGGCGTCACTACTCAGATGTAATAAACCTGACAGACCTGTCACCAGAAGATCCAAAGGAGAAGTCCCTGCAGCGTCCCTGGAGGTGGAGTGGTGTTCCGGGGGCGACCGCTGTGGCCGGGCGACTCATCTACAGGAAACAATATGGGTTCATTGCTACAGGGAACAATATGGGCACATTTCCACAGGGGACAATACAGGCACATTACTACAGGGGACAATATGGGCACATTACTACAGGGGACAAGCATGGGCACATTACTACAGGGGACAAGCATGGGCACATTACTACAGGGGACAAACATGGGCACATTACTACAGGGGACAATATGGGCACATTACTACAGGGGACAATATAGGCACATTACTACAGTGGACAATATGGGCCGAATACTACAGGAGACAATATGGGCACATTGCTACAGGGCACAAGGATGGGACACATTACATTTTATTGGTATCTATTTTTAGTTTTGAAACTTACCATCAGCTGCTGCATTTCCCACCTGAGGCTTATACTCTAGTCTATAAGTCTTCCCAGTTTTTTTGTGGTAAATAGGTGCCTCGGCTTATACTTGGGCCGACTTATACTCGAGTATATACAGTATTTCATACAATAAAATGCTAATTATTTATTTAAAAATCATACAATGTGATTTTCTGGATTTTATTCTGTCTGTCACAGTTGAAGTGGTGTACTTAACGATAAAAATTACAGACCTCTCTATTATTTGTACGTGGGAAAACTTGCAAAAGAAACACACATTATGTACTTAAAATAAATATACAATAAATATATCTATATATAGTGCAGATGTGTGTGGGCTTTATAGCAGCTGCAAGAAATGGGATTTAACTCCTGGAAGTGATCTTATATTGCCCTTTCTTCTGGAGTCTGACAGGGGAGATGCATAAAATGTCTTACATGTGTATAAAGTATTGCTCTCCTGCCTACGATTCCAGTGACATGGTGCAGCTGTAATTAACAGGAACCTGTAACCTCCAGAAATGATAATTACCTGCAGATAAAAGATTAATCTGAAGGTATATAGCATTTAAATAATGTGTGGTGCCTTACTGTAATCATTCATGGCTTCAGGTAGTAAAAGAGAAAATATAGTTATATTCTCCCTAAAGCTGTACATTAAGGGCGGCTTTGCACGTTGCGACATTGCAAGCAAATGCTGCGATGTCGCACGCGATAGTCCCCGCCCCCGTCGCAGGTACGATATCGTGTGATAGCTGGCGTAGCGAAAATTATCGCTACGCCAGCTTCACATGCACTCACCTGCCCTGCGATCGTCGCTCTGGCCGGCGACCTGCCTCCTTCCTAAGGGGGGCGGGTCGTGCGGCGTCATAGCAACGTCACACGGCAGGCGACCAATATTGGCGGAGGGGCGGAGATGAGCAGGATGTAAACATCCCGCCCACCTCCGTCCTTCCGTATAGCGCCGGCGGCAGGTAAGGAGATGTTCCTCGCTCCTGCGGCTTTACACACAGTGATGTGTGCTGCCGCAGGAACGAGGAACAACATCGTACCTGTCGCGGCACCGGCATTATGGAAATGTCGGTGAATGCAACGATGATACGATAACGACGTTTTTGCGCTCGTTCATCGTATCATCTAGCATTTACATAGTACGATGTCGAAAGTGACGCCGGATGTGCGTCACTTTCGATTTGACCCCACCGACATCGCACGTGCGATGTCGCAACGTGCAAAGCCGCCCTTACTGTCTTGCGGGAGAATATCCTGGCATATTGATTGACAGCTTGCTCCGCAGCATATTTGTGCAGAGCAGGCTGTCAATCAATGTGCTGAGAAGTCATCTGTCACAGGGTGGGAGGGAATAACAGGAGATCGGGACTCCTAGACTGGCCCTCAGGCTAGGGGACCCTAGCTGTCGCTAATCCTACAGATACTTCTAATGGTGAAGATGTCTGGGCCTTCTTCCTTGCCAGCCCTGATCTAATATCCCCTCTCTGCCACCCCAGGGGCGGACTTGGACAGGAGTGAATGAACCCACAAATAAGACAAATGAGGAAACTAAAAACTCTATCACACAGCTAGCACAAATGGAGATATAAGACAATATGTGATAAGGAGGAAATAAAGAGCAGGGAGGAAATATCTAGATGATGAAAGGATTTCCACAGCACACCAAGCAGCATGCAATAAATTACCAGCAACAGAAACACAATAGCATATAGACCAGTTTAGCAAAAGCTATAGTCGGCAAAGGAAGACAGGCTTCACCAACTTAAAAAGGTGGGGAGTAACTGTAAGAGGTCTCCCACAACATGTGATACAACAGGTAACCAAGAGACCAACAGATATTTAACTCCTGCAAACTTGATCACTAGTGAGCGCACAGGTGGTCGATACCCGAGCCTGTCTGTGCAACTTAGAAGCACCAGAGAAAGAGAGAAGGCATAATGTGGAGTGTCATTCTGCAGTGTGAACAGCGCCATATGTCGCCATGACACTCGGCTAGTATAGAGCCAAACACCGTGTGACATCAACACAGTATAGTGAGCAGTGACTGTAAGACCATTTGCACATGATAAGATTTTAGTGAATTTTTTACCTCACTATTTGTAGGCCAAAATCAGGAGTGGAACAATTAGAGGAAACGTATAGCAGAAACACGGCACCACTTCTGTATTTATTACCCACTCCTGGTTTTGGCTACAAATACTGAGGTAAAAACCTCAACAAATACTCAATGTGTGCACGTGGCCAAATAGTTTCTTGCACCACTCCAGTGCCTAGAAATGAGCTGCTACAGGAACAGTATAATTCCATTTTCTACAGCCATTGCTCCAGGAACGAATTAAATACAGGTAAGTGGCATTTCTGGAGTTAGGCTCCCTTTATACTACCTGCCCTTTTGTCTGATGAGTGTGTTGCAGATATATTGTGCATGTTTTAGGCTAGCGCCACACATCCGTGCCTCCGGTACGTGTTTGGCATTTTTTACACGTACCGGCGGCACGGAGACATGTACAGCAATGCTACCCTATGGTAGCAGGCACACACACGTAAAACCACACGGAACGTGTGTCCGTGTGCGTTTGTACGTGTGTGCGATTTTGAAAGCGCTGACATGTCAGTGTTTTCTCCGGCAGCACAGGTGTCACACGGCCCGCACCCGTACCACACGGGTGTAGTGTGGATGCGGTCCCGTGTGACACGCGCCGGAGAAAACAAACATGTCAGTGAAAAAAAAAACAAAACATTAACTCACCTTCTCCAGCCCTCCTGTCTCTGCCGCTGCTGCCTCTTGCTGCCGACCGCCGCTCATTATTCTCATTGAATATTCACTTCACTGCCTGGCAGCAGCAGCAGCGGGGAGACGGGAGGGCTGGAGACCGAGGATCAGCACCACGGACAGCAGCGCGGGCAGCAGGAAGGACCAGGTGAGTATAATAATTACCGATTCTACGTGTGCTATCGCAGATAGCACACGTAGAACACACGTGTCCCGCACGTACCAGAGACACGTACTTACCTGCACGCAACACGCAGGGAAAATACGTGTCTCTCGGCACGTGCGTGAATTTCACGTGAGTGTGGCAGAAGCCTTAGGCTGTGTTTGTCAGATCTGACGGTTTGCATGATGGTGGGTATCATGGCAGGTCTCCAGGGGTCAGGGGGGTTAATCCTTCTCATTTCTCTGCACCCGGGTGAGTCCTTTGCATTCCTGGGCATGCTCCAGCTCTCCATCGGGTCACCTATTGTCCGTCACTGGCCATGAGGGTGGGTGGGGGAACCTATGGGGTGTGAAGCTAGTGCAAATGCTCACTTTGGACGTGTTTTGTTCTCTAAAAGACTTGTATTGATCAATGCAAAAGAGCCCCAAACCCAACGCCAAGGTAATCTATATTTTCCAGACATACATTCTTTAGTATGCACTTTTTGTCTAAGAACCCTGCCCCACCCACAGCCATTTGTTTCACTTCGTATATTTAGCTTGGTCCTTTTCTTCCCATACAGAGCAAGTTTTTTAACTGCAGGTGAGGTTACATATAGGCTAGGGATCCCAAAAATAGAGATTACCTTGGCGTTGGTTTTGGGGCTCTTTTGCATTGATCAATACAATGGCTAAACATCTCTTATATTCCTATTATTCATAGCAGTTTATTATGCATATTCCATTTTTCATGTTTTTTTCACTTTTTCAGATAGTTCATTGTATTTTTCAGTCTAGTATTCCCATAGCAGTTTTGCTTTTCATTACTTCAGATTGTGACATGGCTGCGAGGCAGGGCGCCATCACTCCCAGCATTTATGCAGTGCAGGGAACCCGGGACGCCAGGTCCCTTAGTATCAGCTGTTGCCAGGTGATTTCGGACGCTATGTCTCCTGGTTCAGCAAGGTGGTGGGATGTTCCTTCCAGTCAATCTTCCTTACCCCTTGCTTTGCCACTCTGGGTTGAAGATGGAGACTGGGAGTTACCTCAGCAGTGTCAGCTGTCCCAGTCAGTGCTGATTATTTTCAGTTGTTCCTGGGTAGTAAGGTTAGTAGTTTGTGTTGCTGCTGGTTTGCTCTCTGCTCTGGTATTTTAGTTTTGGTTGTAGTTTTCTCCCCAGACTCCCCTTATACCTGTGTAGTGGTTACTACTTTCCTTACTGGTTTTGGTGCATTTGATCTGACTGTGGCCTATGTGCTCAGCCACCAACCATCCCACTATATTCACCTGGGAAGGGCTCTGCCAAAGTCCCCCCTTCCAGGAGCAGAAGGTGAGTGAAATATACCCCAGCCCTTAAGGGTGTACCGTGGCGTGGGTAGAGCAAAGTGTGTCTGGCAAACTGTGGTTGCTGGCCTACAGTCTGATCATCCCATCACTACCTAGGCATTACAGTGTTCACATCTTTATTGACACTTTCAGTCCAAAAATATAATTTCAATATTAATTAGATTCAATATTAATTACCTAATTAGAATAATATTTTATTTTTTAGGTACTGTTTTTTATAGATTTATACATATATTATATATTAGTGTAGGGACCCACAAAAATGTGGATCCGTGATGTGGATTGTGGACTTCCGTACTATGGCCATATTACCAAAATCAAAAAAATCAAATCTTTATTTTTATATAGCGCTAACATATTCCGCAGCGCTTTACATACATCAGTAACACTGTCACCATTGGGGCTCACAATCTAAAGTCCCTCTCTGTATGTCTTTGGAGTGTGGGAGAAAACCGGAGTACCTGGAGGAAACCCACGCAAACACGGGGAGAACATACAAACTTGCAGATGGTTTCCTTAGTGGGATTTGAACCCAGGATCCCAGCGCTGCAAGACTGCAGTGCTAACCACTGAGCCACCGTGGTATTACCTACCAATACCTCATATATTTATATATTCTTCTGCACAGAATATTTTCTACAGGATGTGGCAAGGCCTTTTTTTGTTAGGCCTTGCATACTATAGTCACTGTGCCTGCATGGAGCACATATATAGTACTGGCGCAGCCCGTTTGCATCTACTGGGATGGGCGTAACTAATAGGCTGCTTACCAGATACTGTGAGCCTGCATGTGTGAACAATGCCCTATGCAAGCCACAAGTGTGCAATTTTACCATCAAGCAATTGCTCCCCTCCATCTTTGGAAATGGTAGAGTGATTTGCTCCTTTTGCACCTGTGATGCCTCCATTTATTGGAGGTCTTGCTGCATCCTGGTAGTGCATTAGTTTTTTTTGACCTGGGCAGTTTACATCTTCTGCCATTTGTCTGTGAGTACTGTACAATCTCTTTAAAGCAGAGGTATCAAACACGCGGTCCGCGGGCCGCATGTGGCCCCTCAGGCTGCTTCGTGCGCCCCCCAGGCCCGTGCCCTCGGTGACTATCGCGGCCGGTACAGGGGCCGCAGCCACTGTCTGCGCTTTATGTCAGATGAATATTTTGCCGGTGCTGCGCTCTCAAAGTCCAGCGCTCTGTGCACAACTTTTCCTCCAAAGCTGCATTGGAAACGTTGTGCATAGAGAGCGTGACTCTGCGCTCGCAGCGCCGGCAAAACATTCATCTGACATAAATCGCTGACAGGGGCTGCGGCCTCTGCACCGGCCTCGATAGTCACTGGGGACAAAGTTGGGGACATTACTATAGGATGGGGACAAGGTGGGCACATTACTATGGGATGGGGACATTACTACAGGATGGGGACAAGGCTGGGGACATTACTGTAGGATGGGATATTACTACAGGATGGGGACAAGGTGGGAACATTACTGTAGGATGGGGACATTACTATAGGATGGGGACAAGCTGGGCACATTACTATAGGATGGGAACTAGGATGGGCACAGTACTACAGGATAGGGACATTACTACAAGGGGACAAGGATGGGAAACATTACTATAGGATAGGGATAAAGCTGGGGACATTACTATAGGATGGAGACAAAGATAGGCACATTACTATAGGATGGGAACATTACTACAGGATGGGGACATTACTACAGGATGGGGATAAGGATGAGACACATTACTACAAGATGGGGACAAGGATGGGGATATCACTAGAGGATGGGGACAAGGATGGGGGACAAGGATGGGGAACATTACTATAGGATGGGAACAAGGATGAGCACATTACTGTAGGATGGGGACTAGGATGGGGCACAATACTACAAGATGGGGAACATTACTAAAAGATGTTGGCCAAAATTTCTATATAGTGCTAATTGTAACACTATTAGTTGCAAGAAAGGGATAAAATTTAAAAAAAAAATCAAAATAATGCATGACATTTTTTTTTTACCATCAAATTTTTTTTATATATATTTAAACAAAGAAAGTGCACATTTGTTATAATCAACAAGTGAAAAATGTTCAAAATCAGTGATCCTAAGGTGTGTAAAAAAAAATATGCTACCAATAAAAATGTCACTTTGTCCTGCAAAGAATGCGGCCCCCCAAATTATTTTTTTTCATCTGTGAGGCCCATACACCCAGCCGAGTTTGAGACCCCTGCTTTAAAATGTTGTGCTTTTTGAAGGCATGGCATGAATGATTGTATGGCAGGCTTCCTTCTTCCTTTTAAGATATGTTCTTTATTGAATTGGTTGAGTCATAGACAGAGAAATATGGTAAGTCACAAAGCCTAAAAGACTGCATTTTCTCATTTTCAACTATTTCACCCCTTCAGCTATTGTCTTTGAAAACTATTTGAAGCTATGATTGTAAAGGAACAGTATGGTAAAGCGTTATTGTTTATAAGAGCCGCAGTACAATGTCATGTTGAAACTTTACAATCATTTCAGACTTCATGGTTCATATTAAAATTTCAATTCTTATGTTTAATGGTCCTTAAAATGGCATTTTAGGCTGACAAATGTTACATAATTTTGATCAAATGCAGCGTAACATAAGGCTAACATAAAGCTATGTATATTACCCTTTAATTCCACCATTTTGACTAAATTGTTTTTGTGTAGTTTTATTAGATAAGCTCCTATTTTATACTGTGGTATATTTAATGTCAAAATGTATAGGTAATTTTCATATTTAGCAAAACGAATCTACATAGGTCATTAGTTCTTACACTATGATCCTTCAAACCTAAGTTTTCAAGGTGCCTAGGATTCTCTTCTTTGCCGAATATATTGTGGTGGCGAGTAGAGTATGACGTCTACGAGATGGTGATTCAGCCGAAAGCTGCAAAACAAGAAGTGATATCTGTAACAGTGTGTCCCCCAGCCTGCCCCATAATGTAATCAAGCCTCTAGTAGTATTATAACAGTGTGTCCCTCCCTGGCCTATGTTTCTAGACTTTAATGTAAGCAGGCCTAGGTCAACATTTAGTGGGCGACTGTGTCTTTGTTCTCATCCAATACCAGCCTGTAGTTCCTGGAAACTTCTCCATATAAAGTCACATACTTAAAAGTGGGTGTGAACCCTCTCCCATCCAGTAGGTGGATCTAAGGAGAGGTGGAAGAATTAGCCACGTGTTTAGTTGATTGATGCTTTTGCTGGCTGAAGGGCGAGGATCTGTGCTGAGGGCAGGTCCTGGTGCCTGTGTATGGACTATGGGACATTGAAGATCAGCTGCTATGTGGGATTGTGTTGTCTCAGCCACACTACCGGATTTAAGGAACTCATCTAAGAACTGTTGTTGCATTTTCCTGGGCGTCGGATTGCTGAGTGGTGCCCCCGGATCTGTTTTCTTCATGTGGACTCATTGCGGACTCTAAAGAACCATTTGGATATTGGATGTTTTATGCTTCCTGCCTCAATAAAATTTGTTGGATTGTTCATCGGCCTGGTGTCCCTGTCTGTTCTGTCGCATACCCCGTCACAAACTGGTGGCAGTGGTGAGATCAGCACAGAAGTAATGGAGGACAATGGCCAATCAACATCTGGAACCAAAACCTCAGAATACAAGAACTGGACTCTGGGGAGCCTACAAACAAAGGCCCGTGAATTAGGAGTCGACTACAATGGACTCTTCAAGGAGCAACTAATTGAGGCTTTGGAAGACGCTTGCCTGCAAGATGGCACCGAGGAAGGATTTCCACAGCAAGGGGAGGAAAGACAAGAGCTGGAGGTAAATACCCAAAAAAGCCAGTGGGTTGTATGGTATGAGGAGGAGATAGCACTGTTGGGAGAAAAGACCACCATAGAAGATAAAAGGGAGGCTATTCGCGTTGCTAAGGAAAGGGCATTGCTGGAGGGGAGACTTGCTGTGGAAGCAGCTAGAACATCCAGGCAGACTGTACCCACAGCACCCACCATGAGGGAATTCCCCAAAGTGTCCCGCAAGGACTTTAAGCTGTTTAATGAGGCTGCAGACGACACTGAGGGCTTCTTCCAGGACTTCGAGCATCAGTGGCGGTTGATGGAAGTCCCAGAAAGGGACTCTTAGAGGGTGGAGCTGCTGAAGCTTATAGACCTATGACTCTCGGTGGAACTGTGATTATGGAACCATTAAAGAAACCATACTGGCACATTATGCCATGACCTCAGATACATACAGGACTCAGTTCCGTAATTTAGCCTGTGATGGGGAAGGGTCTTTCGAAATGTATGCCCACAGACTCAAACAAGTATGTCATCGCTGGCTGGTGGGAGAGGGGGCCTTAACTTGGGAGACCTTCTTCCAGGGCATCCTAAAAGAACAGTTTTATGCCAAGTTCCACACTGACATCCGGGATTTGGTGCGTGAGAGGAGACCAGAGACAGTAGAACAAGCTGCAGCTCTAGCTGATGAGGTGCTCACCATCAAGCCTCAGTGGAAGACGCTGCTAGCGGAGGGAGAAAAAATGACCAGCACCCCAACATCAGAGGTTCCTTATCTTTCAGTACCCAATGTTCCTCGATCTCCTAGGTCACCACCTCATGTGGATACCCATGTGAATGTGCCTCCAGTTGCTCCTACCACATTTTCTGGAATGCAACGAGGAAAGAAAGTAGAAGAGCGAAGATGTTATAGCTGTGGGCATCCCGGGCATATGCAGGTCACATGTCCATCTATCCAGTGGAAGGAATCATCCTCCAAATCGACAACTACCTCCAGCACTTGCACATCCATATCTGTCACCAAGTTCTCCTACCTACTTCTACAGAATGCAAACTGGAAGGAGTGAGCCGCAGCGCAGATGTTATCGATGTGGGCAGCCTGGCCATCTACAAGACACTTGCCCGGCTGGTCAACTGAGGAATGACCCTGCAGCAAATCGACCTGTTAAAGGGAACCTGTCATCAGAAATTTCGACCCAAAAGCTAAAAGATTCCCCCTCTGCAGCTCCTGGGCTGCATTCTAGGAAGGTCCCTGTTATTATTGTGCCCCCTGTGAGACCAAAATAAAGCCTTTATAAAGTGCTACCTTTTTGTATGCAGCTTCTGTAAATGGGACACGGGGGCGGGCTCTCTGGCGTCCGTTATTCTGCCTCCTGGTCCTGTATGCCGCCCCCATCGCTCCTTTCCATATCTGATGCACCGCCCACTGCTCCAGCCATCCCCGCGCATGCCCAGTGCCAGTCTCACAGGACTGAGCAGTGTGACCGCTGGTGACGTGTGCGCAGGCAAGTGATTATGGGCGGGACTGTGACTGTTATCAGCAAGTACCCGCCCATAATCTCGTGAGCGCGCAAACCTCTCCAGCGGTCACACTGTGCTCAGGGTAGATGCTAGACTGTATGGGCTGCTTCCAGGGATGACGTCCCTTTGTCACGTGATAGGGGCGTGTTCAAAATACTATCACGTGACAAAGGGACGTCATCCCTGGAAGCAGCCCATACAGTCTAGCATCTACACTGAGCACAGTGTGACCGCTGGAGAGGTTTGCGCGCTCACGAGATTATGGGCGGGTACTTGCTGATAACAGTCACAGTCCCGCCCATAATCACTTGTCTGCGCACACGTCACCAGCGGTCACACTGCTCAGTCCCGTGAGACTGGCACTGGGCATGCGCGGGGATGGCTGGAGCAGTGGGCGGTGCATCAGATATGGAAAGGAGCGATGGGGGCGGCATACAGGACCAGGGGGCAGAATAACGGACGGCAGAGAGCCCGCCCCTGTGTCCCATTTACAGAAGCTGCATACAAAAAGGTAGCACTTTATAAAGGCTTTATTTTGGTCTCACATGGGGCACAATAATAACAGGGACCTTCCTAGAATGCAGCCCAGGAGCTGCAGAGGGGGAATCTTTTAGCTTTTGGGCGAAATTTCTGATGACAGGTTCCCTTTAACTATCTACAGCCAAGTACAATGAGGGAAGAGGTGTCATCCCTTCAAGTTGACTTGCCTAATGACTCAAACACTCCTGTTCGACCACTAGGTGTTTATGGGGTGTGAGCCACAGCCCTGAGTTCTTCTTATCATCCAAGAAAGCACTTACAGGAGATTGTACTGGATGCACAGAGAGTTCTTGGTTTTTGTGACTCTGCGGCGTTTCTCACAACAGCTGATCCCCGAGTTGTTCGGCCAGAGGATATACAGCCAATACCAGGGTTACCATTGAACTGGCTGGAGGACAAAGAAGAAATATCCCAAAAGCAAGTGCAGAACTGGACTTTGGCTTTGGGGTCAAGCAATATGTGGTTGGGGTGATGAGTGGCCTGCCTGCAGATATTCTCTTAGTCAATGATGTAGAAGATCTACAATGCTGATTTGAGGGTGCAGGAAGCAGAGTTTAAGTCAAGGAGAATACAAACTGGAGCCCAACCCTTCAACTCTACACCTCCACCATACACTAAAGAATATGGAGCCAACACAAAATGCAGATGGATTGTCCAGACAGAAGGAGCCATGAGTCAGGTCAGCCATGTTTACGTGTACTTGACAAGCGACTTGTAGAGGTCAATAGTCCATACAGAACTTGAGGGGGGAAGGGGTTGTAACAGTGTGTCCGCCAAGCCTGCACCACAATGTAATCAAGCCTCCAGCAGTATTGTAACAGCGTGTCCCTCCCTAGCCTATGTGTCTAGACTTTAATGTAATCAGGTCTAGGTCAACATATAGGGGGCGACTGTATCTTTGTTCTTCTCCGAATGGGACTCATCCGATACCAGCCTGTAGTTCCTGGAAACGTCTCCATATAAAGTCAAATACTTAAAAGTGCGTGTGAACCCTTTCCCATCCAGTGGGTGTGTTACGGGGGGCTGTCTGATAATAAAACCTAAAGGAGTAACAGACAGTCAGGGTCCACCGTGCAAAGACTCTGCTGCAGACTATGGCAGAGTGCAATACCTCTGTTAAACTCACAGAGGAATATAATTAGTAAATAAGGCAATTCCTCCCTTACTTGGAGGGTGTGTGGAATGGTCTCTGTTAATAATCACAGGGACAAAAGCAGTGAGTGTGAAATGGCACCTACCTAGGTCCGTTCCTCTAGTGGTGCCAGGAAACGAACAGCAGCGTAAGCCGCACAAAGCTCCTACCTGCGTTCGCTCCACTAGTGTGCGAGGACACGAACCACTAGATATGGCACCTGCCTAGGTCCGCTCTTCTAGTGGTGCAAAAGAGACGAACAGCAGCGTAAGCCGCACAAAGCTCCTACCTGCGTTCGCTTCACTAGTGTGCGAGGACACGAACCACTAGATATGGCACCTGCCTAGGTCCGCTCTTCTAGTGGTGCAAAAGAGACGGACAGCAGCATAAGCCGCACAAAGCTCCTACCTCTGTTCGCTCCCGTAGTGTGCGAGGATACGAACAACTGCCAGACGCAGTATAAGGAACGTTACCCTAGCGGCAACGTCCACCTACGAGTAGAATCACAAGGCCCAGCCAGACCATGTGCCTCAGGCACCTGCCTATGTCCGCTCCCCTAAGAGGTAAGGATACGGACTGCAGCCGAAGCTGTAAGGTATAAGAACGCTACCCTGCCGGTAGCGCTCACCTAACATAGACAGAGAGATGCCTAGAGGGACGTGCACAGGGCGTCTACCCTCATGCATGAACCAAGAGGACTGAGCGCCGGGCGGTGTGCGTCAGGGTCTTATATAGACTCTGTGCCTCATCCAAGATGGAGGACAGCAGAACCAATCCGCTGCCAGAATGACAGCAATGACGTCACGCTGGCCTATCACCGAGCAAAGCGTCACAAGCACATGACCAGCGACCAATCGGCATAGAAGGTGTCAGAGACATGTGACCACGTGTCACAAGCACATGACCAGTGGCCAATTAGCTTAGAAGGTGTCAGAGACATGTGACCTCGTGTCAGCGATGATGTCACCCGCACATGTGCAATGGCTCCAAGATAGGACTTAGTCTCCAGCGCTTGCACATGTGCAGTAGCAAGAAATCTGGACATAGTCTCCAGTGCTCGCAGATGTGCAGTAGCAAGAAATCTGGAAATAGACTCCAGTGCCACAGCAACCGTAACAGGGTGGATCTAAGGAGAGGTGGAAGAATCAGCCACATGTTTAGTTGATTGATGCTTTTGCTGGCTGAAGGGTGAGGATCTGAATGCAGGTCCTGGTGCCTGTGTATGAACTATGGGACATTAAAATTTAGCTGCTACGTGCGATTGTGTTGTCTCAGCCACGCTACCGGATTTAAGAAACTCATCTAAGGGCTGTTCTTGCATTTTCCTTGGAGTCGGAATGCTGGGTGGCACCCCCAGATCTGTTTTCTTTGTGTGAACTCATTCTGGACTCTTAAGAACCATTTGGATATTGGATGTTTTATGCTCCCTGCCTCAATAATACTTGTTGGATTGTTCATCGGCCTGGTATCCCTGCCTGCTCTGTCGCATATCCCGTCACAATATCAGAAAAAGAGGCAACATTTTGGCAAGTTATCCTGTTTAAACCCCTATCAATTAGCCATTTTAATGTTGAATGTTATTTGAGGCCTACGATGGAGATGGAGAGAAGCATGAAAGTTTATCTTTTTGCACTTTTGATCTTTACTATTCTTTCTCTTGGTATTGAAGTGTTACTACCATACTATAAGACTGATCCTGTTATTCAGCAACTGTCAAGCTCAATGCATCAATATAGCTAGACATGTAACCATCCAGAACTGTACCTAACCTGCATTGTAACTACTAAGCTTGTGCCCTCTCTGGGAGACTGTAACTATTGGGTACTGAGCATTTTTTATGCATTTTTGATGAAGATTTGGTGCAGATTGTGTCACAAATCTGCATGTCTATCTTCATGCCAGCAAAATAAATGAGAATTCTGAAATTTTGTACATGTTGCTTATTGTTTCCTTGCAGATATGGTGCAGAAAATAATCTGCAGTATGTGTATTGTTCTTGCGCTTTTTCTTGCCTTTTTGAGCCCTTCCACCCATTGACTTCATTAAGAAAAACGCATTGCACAAAGACTCATCAAAAAGTGATGTGTTTGTGGTGTTCTTTTTTGTCATAAGGTGCAGATCTGATGCAGAAAATTTCTGATGCAGAAAATTTCTGCACCAAATCTGCAACGTGTGTACATGGCCTTACAATTACCTGCCTCACATTTAGTAAATACAGTAATGGCCATGTTTTTGGTGAAAGTTTCACACAGTAGTTATGTACACTGGCTTCAATTTAGTCCTTTCATGTCTTCTCAGTTAATAATAATAATAATAATAATAATAATAATAATCTTTATTTCTATAGCGCCAACATATTCCGCAGCGCTTTACAATTCAGGAGGAACATATACATATCATATACATAAACATATATATATAGTTGTAAGCCCGTTCACACGTTAGTGATTCCAGTATGTATGACATCTGTTTTCATACGTACCGCAATCACGGACATACACAGACCTATTAAAATCAATGGGTCTGCACACACATGTCTCATGGACCGTGTTTTCGTGTGGCACACACATGTGTTCGTGTCTTCGCATGGAGACAAGTCCGTTTTTCTCAGGCAGCACTGATGTCACAAGGACCATACAGTGGTGGGATCCATGTAACCCGTACCAGACAAAAGATGTGGCTTTGAAATAAAATGTGTTTCTACACTCACCTGTCTTCAGCACTGCAGTCACTTGCTTCAGGACCAGCTCATTATGCTCATTGCATATTCACTGCACCTGGAACTGGAAGCAAGTGTGATTGGAGCGCCTGAGACCATCACCATGGACAACAGCGCCGGTGACAGGTGAGTATAACGTTTTTGCTCTCCGTGTGCTATCATGGCACACAGAGGGCCATCTTCACCTTCAACTCGTCTGTGAAAACCGTGTGTTTTCACTGACGTGTGAATGAGGCCTAATAGAGACTGGGTAAAAAACTAATAATGCCGCTGATTTTATTTTACAAAGCTACATTTAGACATTGGTGTATTCCTAAAAGATGAAAATAGTTAGAAAGACTTTAATGTTTCATATAATGATTTCCCATCCTAAATTAAACATGCTCGAGTTTGAAAAGTTTGTGACTTATAAATATTTCAGATGATACTGCTTGATATTATCCCCATATATGCAAAGAATAATAAATAACTGAGTCATTTGAGCGCCTATAAACGGCTTTTCTCGTTGCAGATACTGTATATTTAGGGATTTAATTACTTTATTTCAGGGGTTTTGTATTTAAGATAAAGAATAGATTTGATTCTCTCATGAAAACTATTTGTGGAAGTGAGATTTGGTCATGCAATGTATTATTTAACTAGAATATGTGTAAAGCATTCAGATCATTTTTACATATAATTCCGTTTAATAATAGATGAGAGTTTCTCCAATGTTGCAGAAATGACTAGCTGAACTTTAATTAACTGATACTGTTCATTTTATCTCTGTAGTCCCCAGCCTTCTATTATAACATTTTCAGCACCTTTTTATGAGTAACTTTTAAAATGGATCATTAAGGAATAAAATATTATTATATCTGTTAGCAGACATTAGGACATGTTATAATAACACTGTATAAACTGAGATGTTACTGTTCTGACTCCATCTTGCACTTCTATGTATTACTTAAAGATTCTCCTTTTCACATACAATATTTATTAGATCCTTAGCATGTAGCATTGACATGTACAGCTGATATTTCAAGGAATAGGATATCCATTAAGGTAAGGACACTATGGCTAGTATTAAATATGTATTCTAGGTTTTATAAAAAAGTGATATCGATGGGTTATTTAGGGGTTTTTTTTAGTACCGTATTTTTCGGACTATAAGACGCACCGGACTATAAGACGCACCCTGGTTTTAGAGGAGGAAAATGGGAAAATAAAACTTTAAGCAAAAAATGTGGTCATGACACACTGTTATAGGGCGAGGATCTGCTGCTGACACTGTTATGGGGGTAATGTCCCCAAATTCTCTACTAAGGTACCCCATCCTGGTAATGATCCTCCTGCCTTGTATATGATCCTGCTATAAACCCCCATCCATCCTGTTCACATACCCCCCCCCCCATCCAGCCTGTTCACATACCCCCCCATCCAGCCTGTTCACATGCCCCCCCCCATCCAGCCTGTTCACATGCCCCCCCCATCCAGCCTGTTCACATGCCCCCCCCATCCAGCCTGTTCACATGCCCCCCCCATCCAGCCTGTTCACATGCCCCCCCCATCCAGCCTGTTCACATGCCCCCCCCATCCAGCCTGTTCACATGCCCCCCCATCCAGCCTGTTCACATGCCCCCCCATCCAGCCTGTTCACATGCCCCCCCATCCAGCCTGTTCACATGCCCCCCCATCCAGCCTGTTCACATGCCCCCCCCATCCAGCCTGTTCACATGCCCCCCCATCCAGCCTGTTCACATGCCCCCCCATCCAGCCTGTTCACATGCCCCCCCATCCAGCCTGTTCACATGCCCCCCCATCCAGCCTGTTCACATACCCCCCCATCCTGCCTGCTCATATACTCCCATCGTGCTCATATACCATCCTGGTATATGGCCTGTATCCTATAGCACAGAGAAAAAAATAAACGTTTCCTCACTCCCTGCAGCACCGATCACATCTTCCTCTCTGGCACGCTGATCTGTGTGTGGAGCCGTTCCCCTGTTGCATCGCGATGTCTTCCTGTCTGTGCCGATCAGCTGACCAGCTCGGCACAGATCAGCTGACCGGCACAGATCAGCTGACCGGCACAGACAGGAAGTCATCGCGTGCAGCAGGGGGGCGGCTCCACACACGGGGACGGGTGAGTGCACTGATTCACTGCACCCCGCGCTGGTAATGACGCGCGGGGGGCAGTGAATACAGCCGCACATGATCACTCCAGGCTGTAATTGCCAGGGGTGATCATGCGGCCGGCTCTTTGCTATGCACGCGTCCCCGCTCGTCCTCCCGCCCACCTGTCAGTGCCGGCTTCAGCGCTGAGAGATGGGCGGGAGGATGGGCGTGCATATGTAATGAGCGGGCCCACGTGGTCACGAGCAGGCGCTGCTGCTGCCTGCTCGTGCCCCCGATGACCCGCAGCACCCTCATTCCCAGCCGCAGCCCTATAGTCAGACCATAAGACGCACCCCCAACTTTCCCCCAACATTTGGGGGAAAAAAAGTGCGTCTTATGGTCCGAAAAATACGGTATTTGTTACAATTATAGATGCACTTTTTCTAACAGCTGTTTCTGTAAAATTATCTACCCATTACTTTTTATGTAGATACATTATATACCTTCAAGCCTAAGATTCTTATGCAGTAATACTATTTTTGTGAATAATTGTAAGTAATTAACATAATTATTATGCACTGTTTATTATACCATGGACAGAAGTATGAAGTGTGCCGCATCGACTGCAACATTGTTCACAGTCTCAAGGTACTCAGACGTTGTTCCCGTTATCTGCAGTGGTGAAACACGGGTGCATTGGCTCCCTGCTCCATCACTTACTCCAGCAGGATACAGGCTAGGTCCGGTGTGAGGCCTGTTGGATGATAGCACCATGATATCATTGCATTGTGGCTCCTGCACTGGTCCACATCTGTAAATATGAGGGACATCATACTGTATGGGGGCTATGGGGATAATAATGTGTATAGGGAAAAAGACTGATGCCACATCCTACCTTTCTAATGTGAAGAGTTGCAAACTGAATATGAAACATAGTAACAAAAAGGAGACAGTTGTACACTGCAGTGCGAAGATATGTGTAATAATGAATATGGGAATATAGACATGTATTACTGCTATGAAAAAACATGTAAAAATTGAGATGCTTAACACATAAAAGTGGCCAGATTTTATGTGAGCCCAACAGCCAGTGGCAAGGCGACCTCATTTTTGTTGGTTCCCTATCAAAAAAATGCCTCTCTTTGGGTTACAAAAACCTACAATTTATGGGCAGACAGGAACCTGCAAATGGAGAATTAAAATTGCCTGAGGCTAAAGAGCAGGAGTGCTCAATCAGAAGGCATAACCTTGTAATCTAAGAAAAAAGACTGATGGCACATCCTAACTTTCTGAGGCTGCTTTCACACCTCCGGTTTTAGCAGAGCCAGCCAATCCGGCTCTAAAACCTATGCAACGGATGCGGCGACAAAACCGCATCCTTTGCATAAGTTTTTAACATGCAGCATGCGCAGTGGAAAAAACCGCATGCGGCGGCCAGATGCGGTTTTTGCCGCAGGACTCAGCATGCGGCGTCCATAAGCATGCATTGCAGATCACGCCGCATCGGCCGGATGCTGCGCGATGCGTTTTTTTTTGCCAGACAAAAAAACGTGCCAGGCAACGTTCCATCCGGCCGACGCATCGGCTAAATCTGCCGCATGCGGCAAAAATCGGACGGAACGCAAGCCCATGCGGCACAATACGGCACTAATTTAAGTCTATGCAAAAAAAAAACCGCAACCGACGGCAAAAAAAAACAGTTGCGCTTTTTCTGCAAAGCGCCGGATTGTGCCGCATAGGAAAAAACGGATGTGTGAAAGCAGCCTAATCTGAACAAGTGCGAACTGAATATGAAACATAGTAACAAAAAGGAGACAGCTGCACTCTGCAGTGCTAAGATATGTGGAACAATGAATATGGGAATATAGACATGTATTACTGCTATGAAAAAAACATGTAAATCAGACCATCAGACCTCCACGCACAGGGGCACATGTGATGTTAAATTGCAGCTAATATTTATAATAAGAGAAAATAAGTTTTTATTTAATTTATTATGTGGAAAAACAAAAATAATATAAAATGGCAATACAACAACACAATATGATTTCATGTGGGTATTGTATATATTCCAAAGTCATGAATAGTTTTTGTTGGTTGATTGCGCTATTTGGCGGTTGAGGTCAGGGAGCACAAAGAGAATGTCACAAGAGCCAGCAGTGTACGAGTGCACACCATCTGCATGATGATCAGCTCTCCCTGCGGGGAACCTCCTGGCAGCGATGTAACTATGTACATCTTAGGCTGAGCAGACCATTTTGAATTACTAAATCTTCTTGAGGATTTGACACCAGCATCTTTGGTATTATTATGAAGTCAAAATAGAAGACTTAAAGAAAGAACCCACTCCAAGGCATTGTGAAATGTATACCACTTGGGATTTGCAGATCACAGATCCATAAGACTAGTCCTATGGGCATAGTAATAGGTACCTATAGTAGTGTGCATCGCTCCATAACAAGAGACTTACCAAGGCCAAGCAAGTCAGATCTATTTTGACATCTAGAATTCTTCAAGCATCAATTTTATGCTGTAACAAGACGGTTTATTATTAACCCCATTGACACCAAAGAGTAAAAAAAAATGTGCTACCTGCTTTATGCAGTGAAGTAATTATGCCCGACAGGTTTATAAAAAGCTACACGATTCACAGGGGTAAAGAAGATGAGTTCAGACAAGGCCACTGCAGGCGATGACCTGAGATTTGTAAGATCGACAAGATAATATAAGATTTGCTCTACCGCAAACCTTGAGTCGAATGCCAACATGCTACAAATAAAGTAATATAAGTAAATTAAAACTCGTAGTAAATTTTAGTGTATATTTTTGACAGAGGGAGATGTTCCCACGCTATGCCCTTAATGACCAAGCACTATTTTAAATATGTACATTCAAAAAAATGCTGTTGTTTTCTGGCTATGTAGCTGTAGGATTGATTCTCTCCATACATGTACAACCCTTGGTTACTTTGTAGGCCAGTTCTCGCCTTGCTTTCCTATTTTCAATGTCTTCTGTCAATTGGTTGGTTCCTTCTGTGTCATTCTTGATGTTATCTAGCCAACGGGCCAATGGTCTCCTCTATTTCATTTAACCACTTACCATTTCAATTTGTGAAGTACCGTATTTTTTGGATTATGACACACTTTTGGTAGGAATATAAGGGGTGTGTCTTATAATGCGAATGTAGCTTATTGGGTGGTGGAGTATTGGCGCTGTGCTGGCAGCAGGGTACTGTGCTGGCTGCGATGGGGCTGTGCTGGCTGTGATGGGGGCTGTGTGGAGCAGGGCGGTGTGGCAGGTGAGATGCTCTGTCAGTGGTGCGGGGCTGTGCTCACTGCGGTGGGGGCCGTGTGGAGCAAGGTGCTGTGGCAGGTGAGATGCTATGTCAGTGGTGCGGCCTTCAATAATGGCAGCCAGAGTCGGCACGTATACAGATGGAGTTCTCGGCTCAAGAGCTCATCTGTGCATGCGATGCATCTGGCTCATTGATCTCCCAGCAGCGGACTTATCCCCTTCACGACCATGGACGGAAAGATCTGTCATGGTGCCCTGGGCCTTAACGACCAAGGACGGATCTTTCCGTCATGGCGTAATCGCGGCACCGGAGCCTCCGGTGACTGCGATCGGTTAACACAAACCGCAGATTCGGGGAGGAGGGGACCTGTACCTGACCTCAGGAGGGGTGGTGCCTCCTCCCCGGACCTACGGAGGGTGTGATTGGCTGACGAACGCCGCTCAACCAATCACAGCCACTGTCATGTTACAGCCACTTAAAGTGACTGAAACATTGAAATCCAGCCCTGGCCAGTGCAGCTATAGCACTGGCCATTGACTGGAGCTGGGTGACCTCACTGGATCACCCTCCCCCAGCTCCAGTAACTCTGATTGGAGAGATCGGCCTTGTGACCGCTGTCTCCAATCACAGTGGACCTGTTGCCGGTGACCGCCCCATCAGCTTCACTTCCCGTTCCCTGGCCTGCAGCACAGTGAGTGTACACAGTGCAATGGCAGGGCGACAAGCTCCGGTCCCATGCTGTTATGGGACCGGAGCATGGGACCCGGAAGTTGCCGCGCTGCCATTGCACTGTATGAAACCGGCCTCCCGATCCGCCGCCGCTGCCCTCCGCGATCTGCCACCCGCACCCCCACCCCTCGTATCTGCTGCCCGCACCCTCACACCTCCCGATCCGCCGTTGCCCTCCGCGATCTGCCACCCGATCTGCTGCCCGCACCCCCACCCCCACACCTCCCGATCCGCCGCTGTCCTCTGCGATCTGCCACCCGATCTGCTGCCCGCACCCCCATCCCCACACCTCCCGATCCGCCGCTGCCCTCTGCGATCTGCCACCCGATCTGCTGCCCTCACCCTCACCCCCACACCTCCCGATCCGCCGCCGCCGCCCTCCATCTGCCACAGTGCCACTGGTCCCCCCCGATCTGCTGCCTGGCCCCTTTCCCTCGTGATCGGCTGCTCGTCCCCTCACCTCCGTGATGTGCTGCCAGCCCCCTCCACTCGAGATCGGCTGCCCGCTTCCTCCTCCGTTATATGCTGCCCGGCCCCGCCCCCTCTCCGTTATGTGCTGCCCGGCCCCGCCCCCTCTCCTCCGTTATGTGCTGCCTGCTCCCCCCCACCTCTCACCCCCGTGATCGGCTACATGCCCCCTCCCCTGTCAACCCCGTGATTTGCGCTCCCTCCCCTGTCACCCCTGTGAAGTGCGCTCCCTCACCTGTCACCACCGTGATGTGCGCTCCCTCCCCTGTCACCGCCGTGATGTGCGCTCCCTCCCCTGTCACCGCCGTGATGTGCGCTCCCTCCCCTGTCACCCCCGTGATGTGAGCTCCCTCCCCTGTCACCGCCGTGATCTGTGCTCCCTCACCTGTCACCGCCGTGATGTGCGCTCCCTCCCCTGTCACCGCTGTGATGTGCGCTCCCTCCCCTGTCACCCCCGTGATGTGCGCTCCCTCACCTGTCACCGCCGTGATGTGCGCTCCCTCCCCTGTCACCGCTGTGATGTGCGCTCCCTCCCCTGTCACCGCCGTGATGTGCGCTCCCTCCCCTCTTACCCCCGTGATGTGCGCTCCCTCCCCTGTCACCGCCGTGATCTGTGCTCCCTCACCTGTCACCGCCGTGATGTGCGCTCCCTCCCCTGTCACCGCTGTGATGTGCGCTCCCTCCCCTGTCACCGCCGTGATGTGCGCTCCCTCACCTGTCACCGCCGTGATGTGCGCTCCCTCCCCTGTCACCGCCGTGATGTGCGCTCCCTCCCCTGTCACGCCCGTGATGTGCGCTCCCTCCCCTGTCACCGCCGTGATCTGTGCTCCCTCACCTGTCACCGCCGTGATGTGCACTCCCTCCCCTGTCACCGCCGTGATGTGCGCTCCCTCACCTGTCACCGCCGTGATGTGCGCTCCCTCCCCTGTCACCGCCGTGATGTGCGCTCCCTCCCCTGTCACCGCCGTGATGTGCGCTCCCTCCCCTGTCACCCCCGTGATGTGCGCTCCCTCACCTGTCACCGCCGTGTTGTGCGCTCCCTCCCCTGTCACCGCCGTGATGTGCGCTCCCTCCCCTGTCACCGCCGTGATGTGCGCTCCCTCCCCTGTCACCCCCGTGATGTGCGCTCCCTCACCTGTCACCGCCGTGTTGTGCGCTCCCTCCCCTGTCACTGCCGTGATGTGCGCTCCCTCCCCTGTCACCCCCGTGATGTGCGCTCCCTCATCTGTCACCCCCGTGATGTGCGCTCCCTCACCTGTCACCCCCGTGATCTGTGCTCCCTCACCTGTCACCCCCGTGATGTGCGCTCCCTCCCCTGTCACCCCCGTGATGTGCGCTCCCTCCCCTGTCACCCCCGTGATGTGCGCTCCCTCACCTGTCACCCCCGTGATCTGTGCTCCCTCACCTGTCACCCCCGTGATCTGTGCTCCCTCACCTGTCACCCCCATGATGTGCGCTCCCTCCCCTGTCACCCCCATGATCTGTGCTCCCTCACCTGTCACCCCCGTGATCTGCTGTCCGCTCTTCCTCACCTCTCACCCCCGTGATCTGTGCTCTGCTCACCTATCTCCTCCGTGATCTGCGCTGCGCTCCCTCCCCCACCTCTCACCCTCCCCGATCTGCTGCCTCCTTCATCTCCTGTGATCCAGCTGCCTAGATCCATCCTGTAGGGTAACTATCCCCAATCTCACCTCCCACTTCCCTTCCCACCCATCCCCCCATCCCCCCTCCCCCCATCCTCTGCCGCTCCTGCATCCACTGCGCCCTCTCCCATCCGCCCCCACCCTATCCCAGCCGCCGTCTCACAATCACAGATGCTCCCTTTATATGCCGCTGCCCCTCCATCTGCCGCCGCCCCATCTGCTGCCCCCCCCCCCCCATCTGCCGCTGTTTTTTTTTTCTATGCCATGGGGGTCTAGTTTCCAAAATGGGGTCACATGTGGGGGAGCTCCACTGTTTCGGCACCTCAGGGGGTCTCCAAACGCAACATGGAATACGCTAATTATCCCAGACAATTTTGCGTTTGAAACGTCAAATGACGCTCCTTGCCTTCCAAGCCCTGCTGTGCGCCCAAACATTTTATTTCCACCACATATGAGGTGTCTGTGTACTCAGGAGAAATTGCACAATACATTTTATGGTGCAATTTTTCCTGATACCCTTGTGAAAAAAAAAGCTACCTCTTTGAAGTAACAATTTTGTGGTAAAAAAAAATTTTTTATTTTCACGGCTCAACTCTATTAACTTTTGTGAAACCCCCAGAGTCTCAAAGTGCTCAATAAACATCTAGATAAATTCCATGAGGGGTCTAGTTTCCACAATGGGGTCACATGTGGGGGAGCTCCACTGTTTCGGCACCTCAGGGGGTCTCCAAACACAACATGGAATATGCTAATTATCCCAGACAATTTTGCGTTTGAAACGTCAAATGACGCTCCTTGCCTTCCGAGCCCTGCTTTGCGCCCAAACATTTTATTTCCACCACATATGAGGTGTCTGTGTACTCAGGAGAAATTGCACAATACATTTTATGGTGCAATTTTTCCTGATACCCTTGTGAAAAAAAACCTGGTTGAAGTAACAATTTTGTGGTAAAAAAATTTTTTTTTATTTTCACGGCTCAACTCTATTAACTTTTGTGAAGCCCCCAGAGGCTCAAAGTGCTCAATAAACATCTAGATAAATTCCATGAGGGGTCTAGTTTCCAAAATGGGGTCACATGTGGGGGATCTCCACTGTTTCGGCACCTCAGCGGCTCTCCAAACGCAACATGGTGCGGCTAACGATTCCAGCTAATTTTCTGTTCAAAAAAGTCAAATGGCGCTCCTTCCCTTCCGAGTCCTGCCGTGCGCCCAAACAGTGGTTTTTCGCCACATATGAGGTATCTGCGTGCTCAGTAGAAATTGCCCAACAAATTTTGGGGGTTCATTTAATCCTGCTACCCTTGTAAATATGCAATATTTGAGGCTAAATTAACATTTTTGTTGTAAAAAGTAAAATGTTCATTTTTTGCTTCCACATTGCTTTAGTTACTGTGAAGCACCTGAAGGGTTAATAACCTTCTTGAATGTGGTTTTGAGTAGCCTGAGGGGTGCCATTTTTGGAATGGTGTCACTTTTGGGTGTTTTGTGTCATGTAGAGCTTTCAAAATCGCTTCATGTGATGTGGTCCCTAAAAAAAGTGGCTTTGTAAATTTTGTAAAAATGAGAAATTGCTCATAAACTTTGAACCCCTATAACTTCCTTAATTTTTTTTTTTTTCCCAAAATTGTTCTGATGTAAAGTAGACATGTGGGAAATGTTATATATTAATTATTTTGTGTCATATGTCTCGTTGGTTTTAGAGCATAAAAATTCAAAGTTTGAAAATTACAAAATTTTCAAAATTTTCACGAAATTTCCGTTTTTTTTCACAAAGAAACGCAAAAAATATCGGCCTAAATTTACCACTAACATGAAGCCCAATATGTCACGAAAAAACAATCTCAGAATCACCGGGATCCGCTGAAGCGTTCCAGAGTTATAATCTCATAAAGTGACACTGGTCAGAATTGCAAAAAATGGCCTGGTCTTTAGGGTCAAAATAGGCTTGGGGCTGAAGGGGTTAAAGAAAATGGCGCCTGGAGGTGGCGCGTGTGCGCAAATGAGATCTCAGTTTGTCATTGAACCGAGAGATCAATCTGCACATGTGCTGACTCCGGGCGCCATTTCTTTGAAGCCAGCACCGCCGACAGAGCATTTGTGACACTCATCCTGCTCCACGCAGCTACCACAGTGCCCGCAGCCAGCATAGACCTCACCGCAGCCAGACCAGCCCCCACCACAGCACCTGTAGCATTGCCCTACTCCAGCACCACCTCTGCCTCCTTTGACCCAGCTACACCACCACTGCCTCCCCCCCTCCAGTAAGACACCACTGGAGTATAAAACGGACCCCATTTTTTTTTACCTCTTTTATCTCTAAATTTGGGGTGCATTTTATAATCCGATGCATCTTATAAAATGAAAAATACGGTATATGACAATTATTTGTCCTGTGTTACATTCTCCACTTGAGCTGTGGATCTCTGCAGCTCCTCCAGAGTGGTTTATCATTTTGCATTTAGCCTAAAAATGTCCACTTTGGTCTCATTTGACCAGAACACCTGTACACGGCTTTTTGAAAACTTCAAATGGGACTTCTTGTGATTTGCTTTAAAAAATGTCTTTCCTCATGACCATTGAGGAAGGATTCTCCAGTCGTGCTGTATGTGTGTTACCCACCAATACCATCTGTAAATAATACACGAACTGCATGTGACTTGGTTTAAAATTGGCCACAGCAGCCTTTATTACCTATTATTTACATACTAACACAAGGGGGCGCCGTCCAACGGGCGACCCCAACAAATAACAATAGGTAACACAGTAACCAATAAAGTAAATATACAACCCTGAGTAGGCCCAGTCCAGGAACCACTTCTCACCCCAGTATCCCTGGCCGCAACACACCGACCCAGAGATGAGGTATTAATCACCTACGGATTAACCCTCCAACTTTGCAGAACCCCGTGCCTGCAACATCCCGGAACCTGGAGCCACCATACCAAGATGGTGTCTCTCTGTCCAGTTACCATTGCCTTCAACCGCCTCTGGACCAGACCTACCCCCCGCCACAGGACAGGGCACGTGACTCCTTACGTGGCCTGGACCCGCCACACACCAAAAGCTTGTACCACACCTCCACGCAATCCCAGCGTCCACAAAACAGCACCAAGCACGTGAAGATGCACCCCCATCGCATCCCCAAAACCACCAGTTCAGCGCCACCAACTTTTGGCGCCGCCCCCCCAATAAGGCTCGATTGATACTGCCTATCGCACGAGCCACACGCCATTCCAACCTGGTCACACTATCAAAACTACCCCACGATTAAGCTCAGGTATGTCTTACACAATGCAACAACCAACTATTTTTTTTTTTTTTTAAAACATTCATAAATAACTTCTCGAGATACCAAATCGCTGCCTCCAATTTACTGGACCAGTACCATCGACCCGTCCAGACCCAACTGGCAACATTCAGGCGAGCCTCAGACCGTCGAGGCCCCGAGAACCAACGAATGCCCAAATATCCAAATGAGGCACACCCTCACCACAAAAACCCAGGGGTTATAAACCCACAGATAACACCAACCTGTTACGCCAACCCATTCCACTCCCAAAAGACTCAAATGCCCCCATTGCCTTAACCCGATAACAACTGAGGCCAAACGTAACACCGAAACAAGAGGACTCCCACCTCCCAATACTTCTCACAACCCCTTTTCTGAGCCCACCGAGGGGCCTCCGTGGCAGCCCAATCCAGAAGGAATACGACCCATAGTATTCCGGGCGCCCACCCCCGCCACCTGCAATCAAGTCTGCAGCACTGCCACAAAATGGTACCTTAACAAACGCGACACAATAATGAGCCTGGGCGCCCTCACAACATAATTCCGCACCCGGGACCGCGTATAACAACACCAACCTTCACCACCCGCCTAATCTAATTCGGTGAGCGACAAAGCCGGCGCTCAACCCACTGCACCACCTCGGACACATCCTCCAACATCCAACCTCCGCTCTTGACCGTAGATGGGCTGACCAACCCCACAATCTCAAAGCCCCCCAAAAGGCTAACACAAACCGTTTTGGACAAGGGAAACAAAAACCCGCTCGTGCTCAGATGAACATAGCCGCCACAAACCACTCACCAAACGCTGCCACAAAACAACGGAGACGGACCCTTGTATCCCGCTCCCTCACACCCTTACGACCAAACCCTTCAAGGCCTGCCGCGCCCTAAGATCCTGCGAAAACATCTCTCCACATCTAATCCTTAACAAGACAGCCACAGCCGCCACCCTCTGCTCCACTGCGGACGCCGGCCTAGCAGCCTGAAAACCGTTACTCACCACTGCCAACGCCACCATCAAATACTCCACCGGGCCTTCCTCACACATTGTCCCAAACGTTATCCGCGCCACCCATACTTCTGAATATCAGCCCCAAATAACCTCAGTCACTGGGCACCGAGCCGCTCCCCAACACAGCCACACCAGACTCCACAAGCCCTCTGGACACACCGTGCCCACCTCGTCTGCTACCCGGCCTCAACTCCCGAGACCTGCAGAACTGGAAGGAAACACAGCAGCTGCTATTCCCTTGGCGAACCCCAGTACTGGTTGCGCCACGCATAACATTTTTTTTTTTTTTTTTTTTAAAACACATCCAATTGAGAAACCAACTGTCGCAAGTACGCCACCCTTGGCCCCAGGATTAGCAAACCAACTATTAATCGAATTCTCCACCAACTGATAGCCAGAATGACAGCACACCTTCCTCTTGGAAAAAACTGCCAACCTCCACCACCCGACCACTACCACCGATTGGAAGCGCTACCCCACAATGCCCAACCAGAAAACAACTGGACCCGCTGCCTCCGAGTACCGCAGCTACGTTCCATCAGGTAGCACCTTACCCAGCCACAATCCGCGGCCACTAAATCGCCGTAAGAAAAAACCTCCTACACCATCAGATCATCATTGATCTCCCTCGTGACCACACACAAAGGATCCGATGGCTGCACCCTTGGCGCAGCCATCGCCAGCCGTCCAGCAGACACGCACCCCAGCGGCGTAACTCTGCACCCGTGGTTCGACCGCCCCTGCAAAGACTGCACCGCCTGAAACCGCACCGTCTTAGCTGACCTAACTGCCTCTATCGCAGCCCATAGGACCACACCATTACCCACGAATCCTACCCCTCTGACCATAACATCAAACTTTATCCCCACAAACCGTATCACTGGCGTTGGACCCTCAGTCTTCGCCTGCGCCAACAGGCCCAAAAGAGTATCCACCACCATCTGTAATAAAACAATCAACCTCAACGAATCATCAACCCGCCAACCCGATGTAAAGAGAATCAACCTATAATGAATAAGAGGTGTAAGCTGGGACACACCACGCACAAACCACTCCACCAAGAAATAACCGCCTCCAAAGGAACATAAAATGGGACAACAACCCATTAGCACCCACCGATCAACATAATAATAACTCCCCTCCCCACGGCAGCACCAGAACTGCTAACTGCTAGCTAGCAGGGTGGACCAGTAACAACCTAAATGCCGCCTCCAAATTCGCCTTTGCCATCAATGCTCCCCGGCTCACCGCCTTTACTAAATCCCACCCTCTGTCAAACGACACATAATAAACCGCCGACAATTCTGGAGCCAAGCAGGCATACACCGATGACTCCTCCAGATAAGATACGTTTTGAACAAGCCGAAATATATACATCTATATACGGCTCATTTCCGGCACTACCCCCCAACAGAGAAACCCAATCGTGACAAGGAGGGCCCCGAATGGCCCACCCATCCTGCCCAACACCACTTCCTGACCCCTCTTTCCACTGACAACCACCAGGTGTCCCCTAGCCCAGCGCAAACTTCCAATAAGGAGGCAAAGATCCACCAATATAAATAGAATGACGCAGAATTACTATGTTCCTTACCACAACCCAACACTTATGCTTAAGACAACCGTCCGCGCCAAATCTGCACCACCCATCCTTCTATTCCCCCCAAAAAACCCTCATCGTCCGTGTCGCCGGGGTTCCAAGCCCCGAACAGCCAACTACCCCCCAAAAAGGGGGGGGGGGGGGCTGACTAGGGGCCGCCATCCACTGCAGCCATAAGGATGTGCCCGTATGATCCTACCGCATACTGGCACGCAACACCTTCCCTTGCTGAAATTACTCGGCGTACTGAAGCCAGACTAAACCGCCATATGACCTAACAAGCCACCCCAAATGGATCCATATAACCGAACCATGCCGAACCAATTACCCAATTCCTTCCCCCGATACCCTTGCCAAAAAACGCAAATGCCCGCAGCCACGTTGCAAATGTACGAGGGTGAGCCTCCACCGGCGCTCCCCTCCCTCTACTTATCCTTCCTGGAATCACTTGGCTTAACCTAATCCAGGTGAAACTGTTCCCGGGGGAGCAGCGAAACTATTGCTACACGTTCCCCATTCAAATCTTATCCCTCAAATCCTCCAGCAAGTGAGCCCCCCCAGCGGGCCTTTGAAGCACCCATACCTCTCACACTTGGCCACTGTCAGCCAGACGCACCACCTCATCCCCCTCTTCGTTCCTCACCACTCACTCTGTCACAGCCCTTGCCGCCTCTGCCCGAAAATGCTCCCCTGCCGCCTCATGCGCCCTCACTCTGCCTGCCGCACCTGCGCCTACTAACCACCGATCCCGTCCATGCCGCCGGCGGTGCATGCGCACTCTCCACAACCGTATACACCACTTCAGTAAACCCCATACCTGGTCAAAACACCAACCCACTCGGCGCTGCCGTGTCCGCAGCCGCCCCCCCCAGCCCTGCCAAATCCACAGCCGTCTCACCCGACCGCGACCCGGCATATCCTGGAATAAAAATCACGCCATCCGGACGTCTGATTCATCCGTCGCTGCTTCCTCCTCCTCCTCGCTGGAGCCGACCGCCTCTGGCTCATGTAATGCAGACGCCGCCGAAGCGCTGCCACCACCACGGCCGTCCTCCTGGTACGCCGCGTGGGCACCATCCTCCAAGCTCCATCTTCTGTCCCGCGGCGACAACCCCGGAAACCGTCCCGTCCTACGGGCTGCCACCGCGGGCCTTATCTTCTGGCCTGACCCCCCCTTGCTACCTGCAAGGACAGGGGGTACCTGTGGCCCGACCCGCTGCCAGCAGACTCCCATCCAGAGCCGCCAGCCTCCTGCCCTCCTGGGCCCAGAAGGCATCCGTCCGCCGGGCCCTCCCCCCCTTGGGGGAGACCGCCGCTGCCGGGAGCTGCACGCCTGCTCTGGGTGACCAGGCGGGGACCGCAGGGCCCCCGCCGTCACCCCCACGTACCGACGCCTCCCGGGCATCCGTCGCACCATGCTCGCCTGCCCTGGTGCCGGACCCCTTGCTGGCTGCAGCCCCCCGGCCCCCCCCCCCTCCACCCGCGGGGGGGGGGGGGTAACGCTGGCCTCCGTCCTCGCCGGGCGCTCTCCTGGCCAGGAGCCGCCGCATCCAGCCCTCCTGGGCCCCATGAAAGCCTCTGTCCGCTGGGCCCTCCCCCTCCTGGGGGAGACCGCCGCGGCCGGGAGCTGCAACCTGATCTGGGTGACCAAGCAGGAACTGCAGGGCCCCTGCCGTCACCCCCACTCACCGACGCTTCCTGGGCACCCGTCGCCCCAGGCCCGCCTGCCCTGGTGCCGGACCCACCACTGGCTGCAGCTCCACGGCCCCCCCCCCCGCCTTCCGCGAGGGGTAAAGCTGGCCTCTGTCACCGCCGGGCGCTCTCCCCGTCCGGGAGCCGCCGCATCCAGCAATCCAGGCCGCGGCTCGGACCGGAAGTAGGCCGCAGCCAAGCCACGCCCCCCTCCCGGCTGCCGCGGCCCGGACGGAGATTCCTCCCGCGGCCGGAGCAGCAGCTGAGTACTGCCCTGCCCACGTCCTACCGCGGAGGGTCCCCGAAGGGGCTCTCGCATCTCCTCCTCGCTCCCCCCGCACACGGCAAGTACCTGAGATATGAGGGAGGGGGGACGCCGCCCGCAGCTGACAGGGGAGCGAGGGGAAAGTGCCAACGGGTTAACCCCCAGCAGCCAAGACGTGGGACCGCGCTGCCAGGGGCCCGTGCACTGCCATGATGAATCCGCTGCTCCCGGGTAGCAGCCATCCTGTCGCACGTCCGGATCGTTCCATATCCGGAAGTCTGGTGATGTGAGGGGCTGGGGAACCTCCATCATGACGTCCTTGTACAGATCTTTGTGTCCTTCTAAATACTCCCACTCCTCCATGGAGAAATAGAAGGTGACGTCCTGACACCTTATAGGAACCTCTCCAGTCAGATCGTTCCATATCCGGAAGTCAAGAGAGAGGGGGTAAGTCAAAGTCCTTTACTTACACCCCTCAATTGTCCCACCTCTTCCTCCAGGGAACTCCTCCTACCCACCAATCCCTTTACTCTGCCTTATAAACAAACCATTCCTGTTTCCATTAACCCCATCACTCCTTCCCTTCCCTCTAGTCATGTCGCCCCTCCACCCTATGGGTTCCATGGCTTTCTATTCATTCTGCCATAAAGGCCAGATTTGTAAAGTGTAAAGGGCCATTTACACGCTGCGACATCGCTAATGATATATCGTCATGGTCATGGTGTTTGTGACGCACATCCATTATCGTTAGCGACATCGCAGCGTGTGACAGGCTGGAGCGACCTTAAACGATCACAAAAGAGGCAAAAATTGTTTGTCTGAGAGAGGTCGTTTATTTATGAAAAATCGTTGTCTGGTCAGTAGCGATGTTGTTCCTCGTTCTTGCGGCATCACACATCGCTATGTGTGACACCGCAGGAGCGACGAACATCTCCTTACCTCTGTCCACCGGCAATGAGGAAGGAAGGAGGTGGGCGGCATGTTCCAGCTGCTCATCTTCACCCCTCCTCTGCTATTGGACGGCTGCCGTGTGACGTCGCTGTAACGCCGCACAAACCGGCCCCTTAGAAAGGAGGCAGTTCGCCGGCAACAGCGACGTCGCAGGGAAGGTAAGTCCGTGTGACCGGTGTTAGCGATGTTGTGCCCACGGGCAGTGATTTGCCCATGATGCACAACCGACGTGGGCGGGTACGCTCGCTAGCGATATCGGTACTGATATCGCAGCATGTAAAGTACCCTTTAGACTAATAGTTGTTCTGTGGACAGATTCTCCATCTGAGCTGTGGATTTCTACAGCTCTCCAAGAGTGAACATGGGCCTTTTGGCTGTATCTCAGATTAATGCTATCCTTACTTGGGATGTCAGTTTAGGTGGACGGCCATGTCTTGGTAGGTTTGCAGTTGTGCATACTACTTTCACTTTTAGATGATAAAATGAACAGATGCTCAAAGCTTGGGCTATTTTTTAAAACCTAAACCTGTTTTACTCTTCACCACAACTTTATCCATTACCTTTCTGGTGTGTTCCTTAGTTTACATGATGCTGTTTGAGTTCCTTAACAAACGTCTGAGGCCTTCACAGAAGAAGTTATTCTGAGAATAAATTACACACAGGTGGACGCAAGTTACTAATTAGGTGACTTCTTGAGAAAAATTGGTCACTCAGGTTTTTATTTAGGGGTATCAGAATAAAGGGGGCTGAATACAAATGCACATAAAAATTTTCAGATTTATATTTTTTAACTATTTAGAAAACTGTTTTTCATTTCCTTTACACTTCACAAACACTTGCCACTTAGTGTTGGCATAGCACATAAAATACATATAAGTTCATGAGTGAAAAGTTCATCGGTATGAATACTTTTTCAAGGCACTGTAGATATGATATGATACAACTGTGGCAAATGATTAGTTTAATCTCCCACTTTACCAGCACCAAAGCAACACCAGACCATTACATTACCTCCACCATGCTTGACAGATGAAGTCAGGCACTCTTCCAGCATCTTTTCAGTAGTTCTGCATCTCACAAATGTTCTTCTGTATGATCCAAACACCTCAAACTTCGATTCGTCTGTCCATAACACTTTTTTCAAATCTTTGTCCAATATCTGTGTTCTTTTGCCTATATTAATATTTTACTTTTATTAGACAGTCTCACACATGGCTTTTTCTTTGCCACTCTGCCCTGAAGGCTAACATCCCAGAGTCGCCTCTTCACTGTAGATGTTGACACTGGCGTTTTGCGGGTACTATTTAATGAAGCTGCCAGTTGAGGACCTGTCAGGCGTCAATTTCTCAAACTAGAGACTCTAATGTACTTGTCTTGTTGCTCAGTTGTGCAGCGGGGACTCCCACTTCTCTTTCTACTTTGGTTAGAGCCTGCTTGTTCTCTTCTCTGAAAGGAGTAGTACACACCGTTGTAGGTAATCTTAAGATCCTTGGCAATTTATTGGTTATTGGAAATGGGCCTCTACACACCTATGTAGTTATTGCATTCAAAACCAGACGTTTGCAGCTAGAATAGTCATTTAGCACATTAACAATGTATTCTGTTTAATTTAATGTTAGCTTCATTGAAAAAAAAAATGTGCTTTCTTTCAAAAATAAGGAAATATCTAAGGGACCCTAAACTTTTGAACTGTAGTGTATATGTTGGACCCGATAAACCTTTAAAAGATATCTTTAAATTGCCTTTCAAGATTAGCTGGTCTCCACTCATCAGGGTGTAAAAAAGACTCAAGGAGTTCTGACAATGATCTGTCCAATACTTCTGACTTTTCTGCTAGACATTTATGATTAGCATAGTCTCAGTTTGCTTTACTTTAGGGAGGATAAAGCTGAATTATGCATTTTTTTGTGTTTTATACATAAGCACACAATGTTGTGAGAGGGTAAGAGTGCAGAACCCTTGCCCTTAGGATATGTTATATTCATTTGCTAGTCCTGCATAATGGTGCATTAACCTTCTTATTCCTGCAGATAAAGATTACCGCATGCTGATGTTTAATGTACATCTACAATACTAATTTCACACTGCTGAATATTATCTGATTTTACCCTGTGTGATGTTAGGTTTATTGCACTTTATTGTACTATTCAGCATTTATAAGAAATGCTCTTTTGATTAATGTACATTTTGGTGGTTGGCTTTCCGTAGCTAAGTAGCTTGAATGGTTTTGTCTCCGTTGGTACACAGTAGCATCAGAGAAGTCTGCCGAGTCCATATGGAGTCAGGGTTTCGTAGCATAGGGCAGCATCCTTCAGAGAGGGCCATGGTCCTGTTGAGACCACAGAAGCGTAGGAATGCCATGCTTTAGCATTCTCCTGTGTGGAGACTGGAGGGGAATAGACACAAGGAATTTATTGTATTTTTCGAACTGTAAAGGGTCATTTACACACTGCGACATCGCTAATGATATATCGTCGGGATCACGGTGTTTGTGACGCACATCCGACGTCGTTAGCGACATCGCAGCGTGTGACACCTAGGAGCGACCTTAAACGATCCCAAAAGAGTTAAAAATCGTTGGTCTGTAACACGTCGTTCATTTACCAAAAATCGTTGACTGGTCAGTAGCGAGGTTGTTCATCGTTCCTGCGGCACCACACATCGCTACGTGTGACACTGCAGGAACGACGAACATCTCCTTACCTGCCGTCCACCGGCAATGAGAAAGGAGGGAGGTGGGTGGCATGTTCTGGCCGTTCATCGCCTCCCCTACTCTGCTATTGGGCGGCCGCTTAGTGACGTCGCTATGACGCCGAACGCACCTCCCCAATGAAGGAGGGATTGTTTGGCGGTCACAGCGACGTCGCTGCAAAGGTATGTGCGTGTGACGCTGGCGTAGTGATAATGTTCGCTACGGCAGCGATCACCAAATGTCGCATGAGCGACGGGGGCAGGTGATATCGCGCACGACATCGCTAGCTATCGCTAGCGATGTTGCAGCGTGTAAACCACCCTTAAGACACACCTGACTTTAAAACGCACACAGTTTGGACAACAGAAAGTACGAAAAGAAAATATTAATATTTAAACTACTCTGGTGATGTAAAGATGTGGAGGGGATAATATCACTAAGAGTGATTGGAGAACTCGCAGATATCCGGTATTGGCGGGACTCACCAGATTTTTAAAATGATTGTGTACTGCCCAGAATTGATGCTGGATATCTGGCCAGACACCGGTCCCCATAAAAGTCTAAGAGGACCAGAATCCGGCACTTAAAAATGGTGGTAGAAGGGACAGGGATTAGAGCAAGCGCTCTATACTTACTAAATCTCCGGCGCGGCTGCAACTGCTTTCGGGCTGCTCATTCTGCTTCTGCGGCCTCTCATTTACCTTCATGCATATTCACTGCTTTTCCCGCATACCAGCAGTCCTGATGTCCGTTATTGGTTGCAGTTAGAACACCAGCCTGTGTGACAGTATGTCTGGTTGCTTGAAATCACAGACCCTGTCTTTGGGTCTTTAATAGAGATGAACAATCCTTCCAAGGATCGGATCGGTTCAGGATCGGTGAGCCCACCTGAGATCACTGATCCTAGTAGATCAGACTGTCTATCCTAGCTAAACCCATTAAATTCAAAGGGAGGCAAAGTGATGTGCTGTAAAATGGTGTAGGAGGGGCTGTAAAGAACAAAAATAAAAAGGGGTTAAAGTAGTACATACTTAAGGAGTCTCCCCGAGGCTGCAGCCCTACTTCCGAGGCTGCTAAATTATCCCTCATCCATATTCACTGCTTTCCCATTCCACCGGCATCTCTGATTGGTTGCCATTAGACTATGCCCCCACCCTCTGAAACAACATCTGTGATTGGTTGGAATCACACACTCTGTTTGTGGACCACTATCGTGATATAAATAAATAAATAAAACAATTTGCATAGGGTCCCCATAATTTTTTACCAGTACATATAAAGCCCACGACTACAGGCAGCATCCCCAGCCATGCGCTTATCTTGGCTGTGTATGAAAATAAGAGGAACCGAATGCTGTTTTTTTTAATATTTAAATAGATAAATCATTAAAAAAATGGTGTATAGTTCCCCCCCCAATTTTGATACCCAGCCAGATAAAGACCAACAGCTGGGGGCTGGTATTATCAGGCTGGGGAAGCCCATAAGTATTGCCCCCTAGCCTAAAAATATAAAAAAAGCAACAAAAAGAGGATAATGTCCTCCAAAAATCAAGTATTACTCACAGCAAGTTGGGCTGCAGTGTGTACATCGCCCTGGCCAAAAACTGATGCTCTAGCAGGATACAGCTAAACCCCCACTAAGTGGAGGCATCACAGGTGCAGGAGAAGCAGATCACACACACACCTTCATGGAATGGAGGGGAGGTGACTGCTGGATGATAAAACTGCACACAAGTGGCTTGCATAGAGCGCTGTTCACATGCAGATGACACAGTCACAAACCCGCAGCCTATTAGGTAACGCCCTTCTATTAGATCAGGCGGGCTGCCAAGCCGTACTCCACTGTATATCATGCACGGACAGACACTACAATGCAAGGCCCAACAGAAAGGGGCCTGGCTGTATCCTGTACAAACAAAAAAATATGAGGTTTTTGTTGGTATTTATGGCCATAAAACGTAAGCCTACACCCTCGTCAAGGGACCTCATGTCTGTAGGTCCCTACACTAAATATAAAAAAAGCAACAAAAAGAGGATAATGTCCTCCAAAAATCAAGTATTACTCACAGCAAGTTGGGCTGCAGTGTGTACATCGCCCTGGCCAAAAACTGATGCTCTAGCAGGATACAGCTAAACCCCCACTAAGTGGAGGCATCACAGGTGCAGGAGAAGCAGATCACACACACACCTTCATGGAATGGAGGGGAGGTGACTGCTGGATGATAAAACTGCACACAAGTGGCTTGCATAGAGCGCTGTTCACATGCAGATGACACAGTCACAAACCCGCAGCCTATTAGGTAACGCCCTTCTATTAGATCAGGCGGGCTGCCAAGCCGTACTCCACTGTATATCATGCACGGACAGACACTCTACAATGCAAGGCCCAACAGAAAGGGGCCTGGCTGTATCCTGTACAAACAAAAAAATATGAGGTTTTTGTTGGTATTTATGGCCATAAAACGTAAGCCTACACCCTCGTCAAGGGACCTCATGTCTGTAGGTCCCTACACTAAATATAAAAAAAGCAACAAAAAGAGGATAATGTCCTCCAAAAATCAAGTATTACTCACAGCAAGTTGGGCTGCAGTGTGTACATCGCCCTGGCCAAAAACTGATGCTCTAGCAGGATACAGCTAAACCCCCACTAAGTGGAGGCATCACAGGTGCAGGAGAAGCAGATCACACACACACCTTCATGGAATGGAGGGGAGGTGACTGCTGGATGATAAAACTGCACACAAGTGGCTTGCATAGAGCGCTGTTCACATGCAGATGACACAGTCACAAACCCGCAGCCTATTAGGTAACGCCCTTCTATTAGATCAGGCGGGCTGCCAAGCCGTACTCCACTGTATATCATGCACGGACAGACACTCTACAATGCAAGGCCCAACAGAAAGGGGCCTGGCTGTATCCTGTACAAACAAAAAAATATGAGGTTTTTGTTGGTATTTATGGCCATAAAACGTAAGCCTACACCCTCGTCAAGGGACCTCATGTCTGTAGGTCCCTACACTAAATATAAAAAAAGCAACAAAAAGAGGATAATGTCCTCCAAAAATCAAGTATTACTCACAGCAAGTTGGGCTGCAGTGTGTACATCGCCCTGGCCAAAAACTGATGCTCTAGCAGGATACAGCTAAACCCCCACTAAGTGGAGGCATCACAGGTGCAGGAGAAGCAGATCACACACACACCTTCATGGAATGGAGGGGAGGTGACTGCTGGATGATAAAACTGCACACAAGTGGCTTGCATAGAGCGCTGTTCACATGCAGATGACACAGTCACAAACCCGCAGCCTATTAGGTAACGCCCTTCTATTAGATCAGGCGGGCTGCCAAGCCGTACTCCACTGTATATCATGCACGGACAGACACTCTACAATGCAAGGCCCAACAGAAAGGGGCCTGGCTGTATCCTGTACAAACAAAAAAATATGAGGTTTTTGTTGGTATTTATGGCCATAAAACGTAAGCCTACACCCTCGTCAAGGGACCTCATGTCTGTAGGTCCCTACACTAAATATAAAAAAAGCAACAAAAAGAGGATAATGTCCTCCAAAAATCAAGTATTACTCACAGCAAGTTGGGCTGCAGTGTGTACATCGCCCTGGCCAAAAACTGATGCTCTAGCAGGATACAGCTAAACCCCCACTAAGTGGAGGCATCACAGGTGCAGGAGAAGCAGATCACACACACACCTTCATGGAATGGAGGGGAGGTGACTGCTGGATGATAAAACTGCACACAAGTGGCTTGCATAGAGCGCTGTTCACATGCAGATGACACAGTCACAAACCCGCAGCCTATTAGGTAACGCCCTTCTATTAGATCAGGCGGGCTGCCAAGCCGTACTCCACTGTATATCATGCACGGACAGACACTCTACAATGCAAGGCCCAACAGAAAGGGGCCTGGCTGTATCCTGTACAAACAAAAAAATATGAGGTTTTTGTTGGTATTTATGGCCATAAAACGTAAGCCTACACCCTCGTCAAGGGACCTCATGTCTGTAGGTCCCTACACTAAATATAAAAAAAGCAACAAAAAGAGGATAATGTCCTCCAAAAATCAAGTATTACTCACAGCAAGTTGGGCTGCAGTGTGTACATCGCCCTGGCCAAAAACTGATGCTCTAGCAGGATACAGCTAAACCCCCACTAAGTGGAGGCATCACAGGTGCAGGAGAAGCAGATCACACACACACCTTCATGGAATGGAGGGGAGGTGACTGCTGGATGATAAAACTGCACACAAGTGGCTTGCATAGAGCGCTGTTCACATGCAGATGACACAGTCACAAACCCGCAGCCTATTAGGTAACGCCCTTCTATTAGATCAGGCGGGCTGCCAAGCCGTACTCCACTGTATATCATGCACGGACAGACACTGTACAGGATACAGCCAGGCCCCTTTCTGGGCCTTGCATTGTAGAGTGTCTGTCCGTGCATGATATACAGTGGAGTACGGCTTGGCAGCCCGCCTGATCTAATAGAAGGGCGTTACCTAATAGGCTGCGGGTTTGTGACTGTGTCATCTGCATGTGAACAGCGCTCTATGCAAGCCACTTGTGTGCAGTTTTATCATCCAGCAGTCACCTCCCCTCCATTCCATGAAGGTGTGTGTGTGATCTGCTTCTCCTGCACCTGTGATGCCTCCACTTAGTGGGGGTTTAGCTGTATCCTGCTAGAGCATCAGTTTTTGGCCAGGGCGATGTACACACTGCAGCCCAACTTGCTGTGAGTAATACTAGCCTAAAAATAGCAGCATGCAGATGCCCAGGATTGTTGCATCCTTTAGAGGTGACAATCCCAGCACTTTACCTCACCACTATTGTGTCGCGGGCGGAGGAGGGGACGCTGCGCTCTCCCTCTGCTCGAGTCCGGCTGCCGCTGCTGCTGCCTCTGCTGCTCGGTGGCTCGAGCGTTGTGCCGGATTCCGGGGACTCGAGCGGCGCTCCTCGCCCGTGAGTGAAAAGGGGAGATTGGTTTAGGGGATTTATTGTCCGTGACGCCACCCACGGTTGTGGTGATTGTGTGGACAGCACCGCTGCTCTGTATGGGGATCCCGGGAGTGATTGTATGGAGCAGCTAGATGTTGGCCCTCCCCTCCGTGGGTAGGGGGGTTGGTGGTCACGGGGCCCGATGATGGAGAGTTAGGATGGTTGACAAGCGAGTTATGGGGCCTGTTGGGGTGCAGGGGCGCAGGGGCAGCGCTGTGCCACACGGCACGGAGGTACTCACTCAGCCCAAGGATGATGACACAATTCACGGTAAACAAGCGGCTGGTTGGACGGCTCCCTCGGACGGCTGCGGTGTTGATGTTCCCTGCAAGTTAGCGTTGACTGTCTCTTTCCTGCACCTAAATACGGTTGTTGGTAGCGATGGATTCCCACCGGTAACCCGCTCCCCAGCTTGGATATGAGCCGGAGGAGCCCCTCTTTTGCCCGCAGGCGCTGGCCCTGAGAAACTGGTGCCCTGGCAGTGGCGGTGTCTCTCCAATATGGTTGGATGGTTGCCTTCAATCGGGACTTTGGCTGTTGGGAGACCCAGGAGGTCCCCTTCACTAACGGATTTGGCAAATTCACGGCGACTCCTAGCCTTGTCGGGATCCGAAAGGCCCCTGCCAATGGTGCTGGCTTCTCTTCGTATACCGCTCCGGTACCGCCGGGCTACCTCCCGTCCACGGTCCTTTCGGCAACCTCCGATCAGCCTCTCCTGCAGACGGTCACCGCCGTCTGCCAACCTTGCTGTCTCAGTCCGGGGCACACACCCGGACCAACTTCAGGCTCTTAATGGTCACTTTCTCTTCCACCTTAACGCCTCTCTCTTGCTCCTCTACCACTTCACTTCCACTCTCAAACTCAACTCTCACTAATCTGCCTGGTTTTCCCGCCTCCAGGACTGTGAACTCCTCGGTGGGCGGAGCCAACCGCCTGGCCCACCCCCTGGTGTGGACATCAGCCCCTGGAGGAAGGCAACAAGGATTTTGTGTTCTGACCTTGGTGTTCCTGCAGGGAATGTGGGGTGTGTGGTGGTGTCATGACCTGTGACCGCTGGCTTGCCCAGGGCGTCACATTCCCCCTTAGCAAAACGCAGACCGTCCTCGGGCTGCTCGTCCAACACCGGTTTTATTTTTCTGAAAAAGATAATAAAAACAAGACATACAAATATAGTAACATCATCCCACAGCGGGAGGCACTTTTTCTTAAACGTTACGGTAACATTTTAAACGGTTGCTGCTGCCGCTCTCTCCCACCCAAGTAACCTGGCCCTGATGCTGCCTCTAAGAAACAGGCAGCACCCCTTGACCCCAGTCCTGAACCAAATTACCCGAGCGGGATCTGTCCTTCCCCTCCAGAGGGTAGCCACCGGTTCCTGTGGTGGCTGGGCCCCAGCCTGCTCCACTGCGGACCCTCCCTCCAACCTGCCTCTCCGGAGGCGGTAACGGTTAGCTGCAACAAAACATTTTTTTTATTTACATGCCACTAACGTTTGTGGTTGCCCTGCAAGTTCTCGGGCCTGTTCATAGAGAGTTCCCTATGCATATTTTGTGGATGGTCCCCATGGGGACAACGGTGCCGGCAACGGCCAGTTCAATCACGGTGCTGACAATCAGGTTACTCCATCAGTTGATCACTTTCATTTTTCTCTTTCAAAACTTTTAAACTTTAAACACACACGTGGTCCCATCGGGGACTGTGCAACGGTGCTCCGCTGCCTTTACTGTGCACTTTCGTCCTCCTCACCCGGCTCTGGGTGGAAGAACACGGGCACCAGCCCCTCCAGTGCATAGCAAGCACGGCGAGGAAGGGCCGCCCGATACCCGTTATTTCCACTTCGGGGAATATATGTGGCCTCCATGCCATGCAGGGCGATGACTCCTTCATCCTCTTCCGAAACGGGCTTGGTATCAGGCCCGGAATCACTATCGTCCGTCCCTGCGTCAGGTGGGTTGCCGCCAGCTGCCGCAGCTTCCAGGCTTGCCACTCTCTCCGCCCCTGTCACGGGGGAATATACACCCGACGGGCCAGGCGCAGTGCGGTGCACGGGCAAGGAGGACAGAGGTGGCATGGGGGCCAGGGGTAGACCGGGTCCCTTAGCCACAGCGGCCTTTCCCTTGGGGACATAGGGGCGTGGGTCACTCACCAGCTCCTCCATCATGGCCTCCATTCCATACACTCGTGCAACTGCAGCTGCATCCTCCACCTCCGCGGTCCACTGTTCCATCAGCCTGCAGATCTGGCTCCGGTAGTGTCGGCAGATCCCTGCCGTTCGGGCCCTCAGCCATGCCGCTGTCCCGGGCACCGGCTCGGTAGCCTCCGCATAGCTAGGTGGAGCGGACATTCTTTGCAGGGGTCAGCGGATCGTGGGGTCCCGGCGTCCCTATCTGTATAGTCGCGGCTACATGCGACCAGTCGCCATTTCGTCCCCCTTAGCCTCTTTCCGGCCCCTCCTCTATCTGGGCGGGGTTTTGGCCTTCGCGCCTCCACTACTCGAGAAGACGCTCGAGCGGGAACTTTTCGAGCCAAAGATGGCGGCTTCTGAAATTTTGCGGCCGGACACCTCCGGTGGTAACAAGGCGCACCTCTACCAGACAGCAGAGCGGTAAGATCCTGTTCGTGACGCCAAGTTGTCGCGGGCTGAGGAGGGGACGCTGCGCTCTCCCTCTGCTCGGGTCCGGCTGCCGCTGCTGCTGCGGCCTCTGCTGCTCGGTGGCTCGAGCGTTGTGCCGGATCCCGGGGACTCGAGCGGCGCTCCTCTTCCGTGAGTGAAAAGGGGAGATTGGTTTAGGGGATTTATTGTCCGTGACGCCACCCACGGTTGTGGTGATTGTGTGGACACCACCGCTGCTCTGTATGGTGATCTCGGGAGTGATGGTATGGAGCAGCAAAATGTTGGCCCTCCCCTCCGTGGGTAGGGGGGTTGGTGGTCCCGGGGCCCGATGATGGAGAGTTGGCCCTGAGAAACTGGTGCCCTGGCGGTGGCGGTGTCTCTCCAATATGGTTGGACGGTTGCCTTCAATCGGGACTTTGGCTGTTGGGACACCCAGGAGGTCCCCTTCACTAACGGATTTGGCAAATTCACGGCGACTCCTAGCCTTGCCGGGATCCGAAAGGCCCCTGCCAATGGTGCTGGCTTCTCTTCGTATACCGCTCCGGTACCGCCGGGTCACCTCCCGTCCACGGTCCTTTCGGCAACCTCCGGTCACCGCCGTCTGCCAACCTTGCTGTCTCAGTCCGGGGCACACACCCGGACCAACTTCAGGCTCTTAATTGTCACTTTCTCTTCCACCTTAACGCCTCTCTCTTGCTCCTCTACCACTTCACTTCCACTCTCAAACTCAACTCTCACTAATCTGCCTGGTTTTCCCGCCTCCAGGACTGTGAACTCCTCGGTGGGCGGAGCCAACCACCTGGCCCACCCCCTGGTGTGGACATCAGCCCCTGGAGGAAGGCAACAAGGATTTTGTGTTCTGACCTTGGTGTTCCTGCAGGGAATGTGGGGTGTGTGGTGGTGTCATGACCTGTGACCCCTGGCTTGCCCAGGGTGTCACAATTACAATAAGTAAAAAGAAATAAACACAAACATACCGAAAAATATTTTATCTAAAAAAAATAAAATAAATTAAAAACACCCTCTTTCACCAATTTATTAACCCCCAAAACACCCAGGTCTGATGTAATCCACATGAGCTCCCACAACGATTCCAATCCTGCTACATCTGAACTCACAGTGTGCATCCTGAGAATATCAGCCAGAGCTGTCGGGCTTTATCATGGCTGGGTATCAAAATTAGGGGGGACTACATGACATTTTTTAAAAATTATGTATTTAAATAATTTTAAAAAGCTGAATGCGGTGCCTCCTATTTTGATACACAGCCAAGATAAGTGCGCAGCTGGGGGCTGCAGTCTGTAGCCGTATACTTTATCTGTGCTAGTATCAATAGATGGGGGAGGTGATGACATGGACACTCAGTGCCTAGCATGGGTTAAAGTTTCTTAACATTCAGCCAGACGTATTGTTCTATTGTGTATTACCTCATGTTTGCTTAGCTATTGTTTCTCCAGACCCTTCCAGTAACCATTGTAATGTAGTTGTGTATTGCTAATGTGATTACCTTAGTAGCCATTGTCGAGTCTGTGACTTGCAGACTTCATGTAGATATCCTCAGTCTTTCTATGCACACCATTTAAATGAACATTATCCATGCAGCTTGAGATTCATCCAATGGGAGAGGCGACCTTGTCCAACCAATCGATGAGGACGCAGTGTATCCAAGTAAAAGGCTGTGGCTATAAAAGGGATTTCTTTAAGCCACCAGGTTGTTGATAGATGCTGATGGATCCAGTTTAAGCTCTTAGGAGCTGACTAGAGGATCAGGATATCTTATGGCTTCAATCTAGGGACTCCGGTTCCGGTTGGAGACCATATCCACAGCCTAGGGATTTCGACTCCGTCTGCCAGGATTGTAACATCATACCAGGACTACCTAAGGAGGACACTCAGGTTGGGACAGTTCAGTCACCTGCTGCAGACTTTGCAGACCTCAGACAGCTTCCTAAATCTGGCAATATTCCTTTCTCGGTGGGTGCCTGCCGAAAGTGGTGTGCTGCTGGATTGGAGTAAATAGCACTGGAACCTCTGAGGCCCGGACATTCTAATCCCTGGTGAGCCAGCGGAAGGGTGAGACTCTGTTGCCTGTTACATTTGTGTTTTGCTGGTTATGTGTTATGTGCCGTTAATTGTTTGGGGATCCAATAAAGTCTAATTATTGTGGTTCCCTCACCCTGTGTTGTCTGAGTAGTGTTACGCCCACGGTTAAGGAGGCCGGCATTCAGTTGGGATGAGCACTGAGCCACGCTGTCTTTCTAAAGGCGGCGGGTTTTAGTGGACGAGAGCACCCACTGAGCCCCGTGTCTCCACAGGGGACTCTACACTGATTTAACTTATTTATTTCATACCGCGATAGGGACCAACAGACACAGTCTGTGATTCCAACCAATCACAGCTGCTGTCTGGGGGTGAGGTCTGACTGCAGCCAATAGAGATGCTGGTGAGTGAGGAAAGCAGTGAATATGGATGAGGGATAATTAATGGCCTTGGAAGTAGAACTGCAGCCACAGGGAGACTCAGTAAATATGTATTGCTTTAACCCCTTTACTTTTTTTTTTTTTTACCGTGGCCAATCACAGCCATGCCAATACTTGGCATGGTTGTGATGGGCAGTGTTATAAATGTCATCCAAGTGGGTGCTGGTGTGGAGCTCCCTCTGGTGGCCAGGAATGGTAATGAAGTTTGTGATTCAAACAGGTGATGGAATTAATTAGGAATCCAGGAAATCCTATTGCAGAGCAGCCTAGTGTATTTAGGAGAGCACTTTCTGCCTGGTGGCTGCCGGTGATGAGTCTTCCTGCTGCTTCTGAAGATGGCTGGGAGTTTTCCCTTTAGTTTCTCCCATTTATGCTGTGCCTGAATCTACTCCAGATAAGTGTACTAGTATCTGTGCTTAATTGCTGCAATTGCACTTAAGGGTGTTTCTGCTTATTTCAATTTGTTCTGTATTTTTCTTTCTTGTTTGTGAGGATCTGTCTCTCTCTGCTTTTGTGAGTAGGGCAGTTCCTCCAGCAATAAAGGGAGCTTGCTTCCTGTTCATGTTTGGATTATTTGCACTTTAGAATATTGTTTGTTCTGTGATTTTGTTTCTTCCCATTATATCTGCAGTTTTGTTTAAAGTGTCTCAGAATTTTTCCTATCAGGAGTTTGGTATTTTTTGAAGGGTTTTTTGCTGGCCACAATCAGTTATCTGTCCTGTCCTGTTCTATCTAGTAAGTCGGGTCTCACCTTTGCTACTCTATATTTTCTATCTGTGTATTGTGTTTTCTTACATCACTGTTGTTGCATGTTGGGGGCTTGCTATTTCTTTAAGGACTGCTCCGAGGCAAGTTAGGATTCCTCATTTCTATCTTTGAGTTGTAGCAAGTTTCCCCAGCAGTGATGAGGTGTCTAGATGTGTTAGGAACATCCTACTGCTACTTCTAGTGTTGTCCAATAGATTGGGGATTGTGGTCAGCTTAGTTTCCAACTAGTCTTGTTGTTTTGTTTTTTCTTGATTAATGGGATTTTTTGTGATCGTCCATGGTAACCAGTTCATAACAGGGCAGGGAAAGGATGTTTTTTGCCATCCGAACATTTACCGATCCTTGGCAAGATAGCCAACTTTTGTGGTAAATGTTTGGATGTCCCATCCTGATCCAAACCAGCCAAAGATGGTACGATTTTAACATTCGATCTTTGTCAATCAGAACCGCTCATCTCTAGTCATTGAATAAATTGTGGGTAAATAAATAAATTATACCCAGCATAAAAAAAGCATACGGCTCCAGGCTGCAGCCCCCAGCCGTGCACTTATCTAGGCTGTGTATCAAAATAAGAGGAATCATATGTGGCTTTTTTTTTTCTTAAATTAAATAAATAATTAAAAACCCCAATGTGTGGTCCCCCTAGTTTTGAAACCCAGCCATGATATAACCCAACAGCTGAAGACTGGCATTCTCAGGCTGGAGAGACCCATCCTTATTTGGCCCTCCAGCCTAAAAATAGCAGCCTTCAGCTGCCCAGGATTGTCACATCCATTAGATGCAACCACCAGAATTTTACCTGGCTCTTTCCGATTACCCTGGTGCATTGGGTATTGCTTTTATTTCTTTGGCTGGATCTAAATGTTTAAAGCTCAATGGCATCTTACTATATGGTTTAGAGATAAAAACTTTACTTAGCTCAGACACAGCAAATATAGCAGTACAAAAAAACACATAATACAGTATCTCATCACACATGCTATTTGTCAAGGATACCCCGAGAGATCATGCATATATCCTACGGCTATCACCATTTTGTCAAGGACAGCCCGGAATATCCCGCAGATATTCCACTGCTACTTTAAATTTAGCATCATCCATCTGACTGATATTAATTTGGGGGTGATGCTCAGGCCTCACAATTAAGTAAAAATATTCATGTTCTTCCTCTCTGGATCATGATGTTGAAAATGTGCCTACCATAATTATGCCTGCACAAGAATTCAAGTATTCATATCTGTATGCAGGCTCCGAAAAGGCTGGTTGCCGTCCTTGGAAAGTCAGCAAAGCTGACTCCAGAGGTGACAGAAGTGACACTTCCCAAACTCTGTATACACAGGTCCCAGATCTTGTGTCAGATTCTCAGCAGAAAACCAGTTCATTTACCTGTTCACACCAGGTGGTCCTAGCTGAACAGGGGCCAGATGGGTTTGATTGCAAGCTCTTACTTAATTTCCAAGTTATGATTAAGCCACGTTTTAAAAGACTGATCCTCTCATCCCACTACATTATAACATTAGTGATTAAATAGTAGCCGTCATTTAATTTTTATTACAGAAATCAATAGTATTTGTGAAAATAAGAAACTTTGTCAGAGAAACTTTTGTCATTATCAGAGAAATCTTCTTTTTTCTCCTACTGGACTGATAGTCATTTTCAAAGTTTGTATTCAGTGAAAATAGATTGTTATATTCTTTAGATAGAAGATGGCAGGTACTACTGATAAAATTCAATGTATAGAGGGGCGGTGATAGGTGGGAGGAGCTACAGGCAGAATTCCTCCCTGCTCTTCCCTACTCCTCCTCAATCCTGTGTACATAAAATCTTATCAGCACCAATTGTCATGTCTTATCTCACTAATGTACAAATTTGTCTTCACGGAATACAGATTTTATCTGTAAATTGAAAATTTTGAAAATGAATGATCACTTCTGCAGAGAAAGAATCAGATTTATCTGATAAGATATATTACAAAGTTTTCACAAGTATAATTGATTTATTAAATAAAAATTAAAATGACGGTTACTCTTAGGGCGGCTTTGCACACTATGACATCGCAGGTGCGATGTTGGTGGGGTCAAATTGAAAGTGACGCACATCCGGCATCGCATCCGACATCGTAGTGTGTAAAGCCTAGATGATACGATTTACGAGCGCAAAATCGTCGTAATCGTATCATCGCTGCAGCGTCGGCGTAATCCATAATTATGCTGACGCGACGGTCCGATATTGTTCCTCGCTCCTGCAGCAGCACACATCGCTGTGTGTGAAGCCGCAGGAGCGAGGAACATCTCCTACCGGCGTCACTGCGGCTTCCGTAGGATATGCGGAAGGAAGGAGGTGGGCAGGATGTTTACATCCTGCTCATCTCCGCCCCTCCGAGGCTATTGGTCGCCTGCCGTGTGACGTCGCTATGACGCCGCACGACCCGCCCCCTTAGGAAGGAGGCGGGGCGACGGCCAGAGCGACGGTCGCAGGGCGGGTGAGTGCGTGTGAAACTGGCGTAGTGATAATTTTCGCTACGCCAGCTATCACACGATATCGTACCTGCGACGGGGGCGGGGACTATCGCGTGCGACATCTCAGCATCGGCTTGCGATGTCGCAACGTGCAAAGCCCGCCTTACTCTTTCAGCTTTCACAATGCATCATAAAACACAGGGCTTACCTACAGAAAGTTGATTACAGTGCCGATCAGCTTACCGCTAAATTATTCCACTTGGCCCACTAAAATACATGGTAGACACTCAAAGGTTATACCAGCAATCACTTACGAAAAGTTCCCCCCAGTAATAGTTATCTTTTAATAGGATTGCTTATGCGGCAAATGTATAGATGCAGCACCAATAAGTTTTTATTAATTCGAATGCTGACTTGCGTATGTCCATTTCATAAGTTGTTCCGACAGAAAAAAAAGAAGAAAAGAATATCTAGTCTATTACACTACCGGAATGTAGAATGCATTAACAGGCTGTGCTGACATTACCGTGGTCAAGTTACTTATATGATCATGTAGGGGTTTAGGTTAATGTGAAATCTGGTAACTAAAATTTTATCAGAAATGAGATTTCCTTCTTCATTGTAAATGCAGGCTGCACAGATCATTTCTCCCAATTGAATAGAGAGACAGCAGAATAAAAGAAATACTCGGGGTCAGGGAAATTATGGAGTAACTGTAGCAATCATGGTAAGTGGTACATGGTCAGAGAATCTCCCAGCCTTAAGGGATAAAGTGTGCAATTCTGATGAATGACAGACTGATAGGAAAGTCTCTACACCCCAATGATGTGTAAAGCCTGGTCCCAGCTGGTGGCTGATAAACTGTACAAGGGAAAGAACAGAACCCTTCTGATCAAGTCTGCATACTACACCTGAATGTTAACAAAACCAATGTAGTACGTAATATGCTCATTTTATCAGCCAACTGCCTCATTGTATCTATTCTCATGCTAGCTAGTTCTGCCAGACGTGATAAATTACATATTTTAGATATAAATTTAAATTAATGTCTTTGCCGGCATTTCCCCATTATTATTTGGAAATTCATACATACATGAAAGGAATCACTATGTAATCTAATGGTTTTAAAAGAATGATGGCTGCTGCCACTTTGCATTTGATAAGGCATGAGAAATATTGTAAAAGCAATTGAGGAATTGTAAAATAAATGATCCTAGAGGAAGCAATGTATAAAAACGCCGGCGTGCCGTTTTAAGGGGGGGTGAACCTAATGCTCGCCCTTACAGCATATACTTGTAGACTGAAAAACGTATCCTATGAACATATTGGCTTTTTAACTTTTTTTTTTATAGCAAGCTAGTTGGCTACCTCTTCCGGCACTTCCACCTACATTACCACATCCTCCTCCACCTTCATTTGGTCCTTGACCTCCTGATTCATTATTTTTCCCTTTTGTTATTTTAAAGGGGTTCTCAGTGCTCTGTGGGTCAACTGTGAATACAGACTCTGTAGTGGCCTTTTTGAAACTTGTTTCTCTGTTTGGGAATTCTACCATTCTTCTCTGTCTCGGTGACCTCTGAAAACAGGTTCTGTAAGGGTACCTTCACACTTTAGCGACGCAGCAGCGATCCCACCAGCGATCTGACCTGGTCAGGATCGCTGCTGCGTCGCTACATGGTCGCTGGTGAGCTGTCAAACAGGCAGATCTCACCAGCGACCAGTGACCAGCCCCCAGCCAGCAGCGACGTGCAAGCGACGCTGCGCTTGCACGGAGCCGGCGTCTGGAAGCTGCGGACACTGGTAACTAAGGTAAACATCGGGTATGGTTACCCGATTGTTTACCTTAGTTACCAGCGCACACCGCTTTGCTTAGCGTGTGCAGGGAGCAGGAGCCGGCACTGGCAGCGTGAGAGCTGCGGAGGCTGGTAACGAAGGTAAATATCGGGTAACCACCTTGGTTACCCGATGTTTACCTTGGTTACAGCTTACCGTAGGCTGTCAGACGCCGGCCCCTGCTCCCTGGACATTCAGGATTGTTGCTCTCTCGCTGTCACACACAGCGATGTGTGCTTATCAGCGGGAGAGCAACAATAAAAAAAACGAACCAGGGCTGTGTGTAACGAGCAGCGATCTCACAGCAGGGGCCAGATCGCTGCTCAGTGTCACACATAGCGAGATCGCTAATAAGGTCACAAAAAACGTGGCTCAGCAGCGATCTCAGCAGCGATCTCGCTGTGTGTGAAGTACCCCTTAGGGCATGTTTGAAAATTGTTGCTCTGTGGGGGGATTTATCCAAGCTTTACAGCAGACTGCCAGCTCTATCCCAGATCCAATGACCAGCTAATTAACTGCAACAGCTATATTGTATGATGCTGGAGCTGAAATTCTGTGAAAACAGGCAATGTAATAATCTGAAGGTCACTCTCTCTGTACACAAGCCATGTAATCCACTGCCCTATTTAGGGGTACAAAGAATGTGGAGAGCATCAAATATTATATATGGCTATCGTGCTGCTGCTGGTGATGAAGGTAGAGCTGCTGCAAAGAGATGACATGGTCAATCTGTTCCTGCAACATGCCCAAATTTAATACCTTTCTCTGGTGCACACAGGTGACAGGATGTTCCTTGGCACACCACATCATCCAGCCAGCACCACCATCTCATAGGCGCCGTATTAGCAGAAGGCAGTGTTTAAACAACATGGTCAAAAATGTGTCCACACCTCTCAAGGACAAAGTGATGCGTCTTTTACATTTAGTTCCAGTTCATTTGTCAACTCTGCATACAGTCTATGTAGGAGCTTGTTTTGAAAATTGATGCTCTGTGGGATAACTTTAACAATCTTGGCTGTGTGGGTCAACTGGGAAAACAGGCTCTGTAGGGGCCTTTTTGAGAATTGTTGCTGTGTGTGGGAACACTTAGAATCTTGGCTGTGTGAGTCACCTCTGAAAACAGGCCCTGTAGAGGTGTTTATGAGAATTGCTGTTCTGTGTGGGAACTTAGTTTATTAATTTATTTCCTATGTAACCATGATTGCTATGTTGACAGAACTCCTTTAAGTGATATCCATATCCACATTTGTTTGCAGGGCAATTGTACTGCTCTTACCCCTATTTTCTTAATTTTGCAGCCCCCACCAGTTACTACAACCATTTTACAGTCATTTTCCAGCACAAAAGTTCAGGTTTCATTAACTTATATGGGATATGGGGTCCAGGGTAAATTTCAGTTAAAATATGAGGACCGAACTAAACTTTTAATTGTCCGTCTGGACCCAGCAAACCAGAACATCCATGGGTCCTCATAATTATTCCTGAGAATATATTAGAAAATGTGACTTATTGAAATCAGTGACCTCATCTGATGTGAACTCATTGAAGTCAATGCTGGATTACCGGATTAGGCAATGTGCGCACTTTGAGTATTTGGTTGCAGACATTTCTGCACCATGTCTGCATCTCCTGGCAGGAAAATGCATCAAAAATGCATTTTTTTTGTGCATTTTCCTGCCAGGAGATGCAGATTTGGTGCAGATAAGAATGCGACCAAATACTCAATGTACGCACATCTCCTAATCCGGTAGTCCGGCAATGACTTCAATGAGTTCACCTGAGGTCACAGCTGGGGTTCCCATGGTCTCCAGCTGTGACCTCAGGTGACCTGACCTCAGGTGAACTCAATGAACTCAGCCGAGGTGAGTTCACCAAGTTCAATGCATTTACTGTCAAAAAACGCAATGCGGTTCTGACGCATTTTTGCAGATTTGGTGGAGATATTTCTGCAATAAAATACTCACTGTGCGCACATAGCCTAATCTGGTAATCTACTACTGAGTTCAATGACTTCACCTGAGGTGAGTTCAATGACTTCACTGCACCTCCTGGCAGAAAAACGCCTAAAAAACACATGATAACTGCATCGTATTTTTGGTGCATTTTTTGCCAAGAGATGCAGTGAACTCAGTGAACTCACCTGAGTTCAGTTCATTGAGTTTACTGGAAGTCTGTTCACCTTAGGTCACAGCTGGGGTACTGTGGGAAACCCAGTTGTGACCTCAAGTGAACTCATTGAACTCAATGCCAGCTTACCACATTACGAAATGTGCGCATGTTGAGTATTTGGTTGCAGACATTTCTGCACCAAATCTGCATCTCCTGGCAAAAAAAAAAATCCATATCAGAATCACATTGCGTTTTTACTGACTTTTTTTGCCAGGAGATGTATTAAACTCAATGAACTCACCTCAGCTGGAGGCTGCAGTCTGTAGTTGTCTGCTTTATCTGTGCTGGGTATCAAAATATGGGGGACCCTATGCCATTTTTTCCAATTATTTATTTTTACACTCTGCTTTGGGGACCCAGCTAGTGTGACTGCAATCACAGACACTGTCACAGAGGGTGGGCGGGGAAGCAGGATAGCAACCAATCACTGACACAGTTACAGACGATGGGCAGAGGAAGCAGTGCATATTCAAAAGGATTTATGAGCGGACCTGGAGGTAGTTTATGGCCGCAGTGAAACTCATTAAGTATAATTCTCCTGCTTAAATGACCGTACTTTTTTTGGCAGGCAATTCCAGCATGTTTAGTGGCTGAAAATAAGGAGTCAAACATGTGGGGAGGGGACTCAAAACTCACGACGCGAATACCAAAATGCTTGTCGAGTAACATATATCATGAATATTATACTATTCGTGCAAGTAAAGGCCCTGTCACACACAGAGATAAATCTTTGGCAGATCTGTGGTTGCAGTGAAATTGTGGACAATCAGTGCCAGGTTTGTGGCTGTGTACAAATGGAACAATATGTCCATGATTTCACTGCAACCACAGATCTGCCAAAGATTTATCTCTGTGTGTGACAGGGCCTTAACTAGTAGTGCCGAGTATATATGCTCATCACTACTGCTTAAGCAAAAGCTGTATATTGAAGGAATGCCATCTCAAAAGTCAAATAACGGATAGAACACAAAGAAGAAACGTGAAAAGACTGACTCTTCTGAGACACGGGATGGGTATACAGTGTATAAGGCTTAAAAGGATTGGTCACTTTATTTTAAATTTGACAAATGTGTTGGGTACACTTAGCAATATATAAGTATTACAGGTTGTCTTCCATTGGGAAGCACTGCCAGCTTTATGAAGCATCAGCCTCTTTTACTTGAAAAACACTATCAGTGGTAAAGTTGTTTTCTAATTGGATGAGGCAGATGGGTAGGTCTGGTCAAATGCTCTTCCATCAACCACCATTATGAATGCAAAAGAACTGTACAGGTTTTGAGAAAGGCTGCACTACAGTCCAGGTGGAGTATCTGTAATACTTATATAATAGTAAGTGACATAAATCATGTCCACAATACATATGTTAAAATAAACATAAAGTGGCCAAACCATCTAAAGCCCATCTGACAAAGCACCAGTATTATAAATCACACAAGGTAGAGCCTGTTACAGATTTTGTGTAGGCCAAGGAACTTCAAGTAATGTCTCTAATTAAATTGCTTAATTGTGGGAATCAGTTTTAAATTGGTGATTAATTGTCATATTTCAGCACATGTACTATAATACAATTGTCGTGTCCCTGTTGACTACAGAAAATACTACTGAGCTCCTAGAAGTTAATTCCTCTTTTCCCCCAAAGCATGATAAAAATAGGGAGGTAAAAAAACGATATAATACTACTCACCTTACCTATCCTGCCATGCCCACAGTTCGTCGTCCAGTCCTCCGCTTCTCTTTTCCCCCCTGTTCATTTAAGAGTGGTGGAAAATGTTTCCTATCTATGAAGA